>NC_134688.1:1094399-1376899 GCF_050947455.1 Rhinoderma darwinii
GAAAGAGAGATATAAGAGAATAAAAAGAGAGAGAGAAGGAATGAGTAGGAGAAAGCCAAGGGGGCAGAAAGGGGATAGTCACAGAGAAAGAAAGAGGGAAAGAGAGGAAGAAAGAAAGAAAGCGAGAGAAAATGAGAGAGAGAGAGAGAGAGAGAGAGAGAAAGAGATAAGTAGAGAGAAAGAGCGATACAGAAAGAGCGAGAATTATACTCCAGAGGTGCACTCACTATTCTGCTCGTGGAGTCACTGTGTACATACATTATATTACTTATCCTGTACTGATCCTGAGTTATATCCTGTATTATACTCCAGAGCTGCACTCACTATTCTGCTGGTGGAGTCACTGTGTGCATACATTACTGATCCTGTACTGATCCTGAGTTACATCCTGTATTATACTCCAGAGCTGCACTCACTATTCTGCTGGTGGAGTCACTGTGTACATACATTACTTATCCTGTACTGATCCTGAGTTACATCCTGTATTATACTCCAGAGCTGTACTCACTATTCTGCTGGTGGAGTCACTGTGTACATACATTACATTACTTATCCTGTACTGATCCTGAGTTACATCCTGTATTATACTCCAGAGCTGCACTCACTATTCTGCTGGTGGAGTCACTGTGTACATACATTACATTACTTATCCTGTACTGATCCTGAGTTACAGCCTGTATTATACTCCAGAGCTGTACTCACTATTCTGCTGGTGGAGAGAAAGAGAGAGAAACAAAGAAAGAAACAAAAGAGAAAGAGAGAGATAAGAAGAGAGAGAGAAATAGAGAAAGAAAGAGAAAGCGAGAGAGAGAAGGAATGATTAGAAGAGAGCCATAGGGGCAGAAAAGAGATAGTCACAAAGAAAGAGAGAGAGAAAAAGAGAGAGAGAATGAGAGAGTGAGAATGAGAGAAAGAGAGAGGAAAAAAAGAAAAGAGAAGACAAAAAGAGAGAGTAGGAAAGAGAGAGAGAGAGAATGAATGAGTAGGAGAGAGCCAAGGGGGCAGAAAATGGATAGTCACAGAGAAAGAGAGAGGGAAAGAGAGAGAAAGAAAGAGAGAGAGATAAGGAGAGAGAAAGACAGAGAAGAAATGAGTAGGAGGGAGCTTTAGGGGCAGAAAAAGGATAATCACAGAGAAATAGAGAGGGAAAGAGAGAGAAAGAAAGAGCGAGAGAGAATGAGAGAAAGAGAGAAAAAAACGAAAGAAAGATAGAAAGAAAAAAAAGAGAAGAGCATAAGAGAGAGTAAGAAAGAGGGGTAGTCACAGAGAAAGATAAGAGAGAGAGAAAGAGAGAAAGAGAGAGAGAGACAGAGAGAGAGAAAGAGAGAGAGAGAGAAAGAGAGAGAAAGAGATAGAAAGAAAGAGAGAGAGAGAAAGAGAGAGAGAAAGATGGAGACAATGAGAGAGAGAGGGAGAGAGAGAAAAAGAAAGAGAAATAGATAAGGAGAGAGAAAGAGAGTCAAGAAATGAGTAGGAAAGAGCCATAGGGGCAGAAAAGGGATAGTCACAGAGAAAAAGAGAGGGAAAGAGAGAAAGAGAGAGAGAAAGAGAGAGAGAAAGAGAGAGAGAGAGAGAGAGAAAGAGAGAGAGAGAGAAGAAATGAGTAGGAGAAAGCCATAGGGGCAGATAAAAGGATAAGAGGGAAAAAGAGAGAAAAAAAGAGAGAGAAGAGTTGAGTAGGATGGAGCCTTAGGGTCAGAAAAGGGATAATCACAGAGAAAAAAAGAGAGCGAAAGAGAGAGAAAGAGAGAAAAAGAAAAAGAGAGAGAAAGAGAAGAGAAAAAGAGAGAGTACGAAAGAGAGAAAAAGAGAGGGAAAGAGACGGAGAGAGAAAAAGAGAGAAAGAGCAAGAGAAAGAGAGATAAGGAGAAAGAAAGAGAGAGAAGAAATGAGTAGGAAAGATCAGAAAAGAGATAGTCACAGAGAAAGAGAGAGAGAAATAGAAAGAAATAAAGCGCGAGAGCGCAAGAGAGAATTAGAGGAATAAGGAGAGAGAAAGAGAGAGCAGAAATGAGTAGGAGAGAGCCATAGGGGCAGAAAAAGGATAGTCACAGAGAAATAGAGAGGGAAAAAGAGAAAGAAAATAAGAGAGAGAATGAGAGAGAGAGAGAAAGAGA
This sequence comes from Rhinoderma darwinii, assembly GCF_050947455.1. Taxonomy (NCBI): domain Eukaryota; kingdom Metazoa; phylum Chordata; class Amphibia; order Anura; family Rhinodermatidae; genus Rhinoderma; species Rhinoderma darwinii. Next base: position 1,096,517 of record NC_134688.1, read on the forward strand.
CATAGAGAGAGATAAGGAGAGAGAAAGAGAGAGCATAAATTAGTAGGAGCGAGCCATAAGGGCAGAAAAAGGATAGTCACAGAGAAAGAGAGACTGAAAAAGAGAGAAAGAGAGAGAGATAAGGAAAGATCAGAAAAGAGATAGTCAAAGAGAAAGAGAGAGGCAAAGAGAAAAAGAAAGAGCGAGAGAGAGAGAGAGAATGAGAGTGGGAGAATAAGAGAAAGAGAGAGAAAAGAAAGAAAGAGAGAAGGAATAAGAGAGAGGAGAGAGAGAGATAAGGAGAGAGAAAGAGAGACAAGAAATGAGTAGGAAAGAGCCATAGGGGCAGAAAAGGGATAGTCACAGAGAAAGAGAGAGGGAAAGAGAGAAAGAGAGAAAGAGAGAGAGAGAAAGAAAGAAAGAAAGGTGAGAGATAAGAAGAGAGAGAAAGAGAAATAAAGAGAAAGCGCGAGAGAAAGAGAGAGAGAGAGAGAGAAGGAATAAGTAGAAGAGAGCCATAGGGGCAGAAAAGAGATAGTCACAAAGAAAGAGAGAGGAAAAGAGAGAGAAAGAAAGAGCAAGAGGGAGAGAATGAGAGAGTGAGAATGAGAGAAAGAGAGAGAGAAAAAAAAGAAAGAAAGAGAAGAGAAAAAGAGAGTAAGATAGAGAGAGATAAGAAGAGAGAAAGAGAGAGAAAGGGAGAGACAATGAGAGAGAGAGAGAGAGAGAAAGAGAGCGTAGGAAAGAGAGACATAAGAAGAGAGAGCGAAAGAGAGAAAGAAAGAGAAAGCAAGAGAGAGAGAGAGAAAGAGAGAGAAGAGTTGAGTAGGATGGAGCCTTAGGGTCAGAAAAGGGATAATCACAGAGAAAAAAAGAGAGAAAGAGGGAGAGAGAGAAGGAATAAGTAGGAGAGAGCCATAGGGGCAGAAAATGTATAGTCAGAGGGAAAGAGAGAGAAAGAGAGAAAGAAAGAGAGAGAGAAAGAAAGAAAGAAAGATAGAAAGAAAGAAAGAAAGAAAGAAAGAAAGAAAGAAAGAAAGAAAGAAAGAAAGAAAGAAAGAAAGAAAGAAAGAAAGAAAAGAGAAAAAACGGACTGTTGACATATCCCCCCCCCCCCCTCTGCCCAAGGCCAGGGAACTGGGCACTTATAGCCGATAAGCAATGGAGACGTGAAAGGGCATCGGCATTGGCATGTAGTTCCCCCTGTATGTGTTCCACACTATAATTACAATTTTGTAATGCTAGAAACCATCTAGTTACCCTTGCATTATTTCCTTTGTTGTGGCACATCCACCTCATGGGGGCATGATCCGATACTAGCCGGAATTTTCTGCCTAGTAGATAATATCTCAGCGTCTCTAGTGCCCACTTTATGGCCAAACATTCCTTTTCCACTATTGAATAATTCCTCTCACAAGAAGTGAGTTTCCTACTTAGGTCCACTATGGGGTGCTGCTCCTCATTCACTTCTTGCGATAGGACTGCCCCTAAACCAACATTGGAGGCATCGGTTTGTACAACAAATTCTTTGGAAAAGTCTGGTGCTATCACCGGCTGACTGCACAAGGCTTTTTTTAAGCCCATGAAATGCCCTTTCTGCTTCTGGGGACCACTGAACCAAAATGGACTTCTTCCCTTTCGTTAGATCTGTTAAGGGTGCAGCACTGGAGGCAAAGTTTGGGACGAACCTACGATAGAATCCCACAATACCTAAGAATGCCCTCACCTGTTGTTTTTTTAAGGGGCTGTGGCCAATTTTGTATTGCCTCAATTTTGTTCACTTGAGGTTTTATCACACCTCTTCCTACCAAATAGCCCAAATACCTGGCCTCCTCTAACCCAATGGCACACTTTTCTGGGTTAGCAGTAAACCCTGCTTTTCTGAGGGAATCTAACACAGACTGAACTTTATTCATATGGGTCTCCCAGGTAGTGCTGAAGAGGACTATATCATCTAGGTAGGCTGCCGCGTATCTTTTGTGTGGACTCATAACTCGATCCATCGCCCTTTGAAAGGTGGCCGGTGCACCCTGTAACCCAAAAGGCATGGTTACACACTGAAACAGCCCCTCTGGGGTGGAGAAGGTAGTTTTCTCCCTGGCTTCCTTTGACAACGGAATTTGCCAGTACCCTTTTGTGAGATCTAGGGTTGTAATATATCTGACTGGCCCCAATTGCTCAATTAACTAATCTTCCCTAGGCATAGGGTAGGCATCAAATCTGGAAAATTCGTTCAGCTTACGAAAGTCATTGCAGAACCTCCTTGTCCCGTCGGGTTTTGGAACTAATACTATGGGGCTGGACCACCCACTATTAGACTCCTATAAGGTGTCACCTCACTCTCCCATGTTTCTTTGGTAATATCGAGGAGACCACGGGGGTGCCTGACGTACAGTAACTCAAATGGAGAGAAGTGGAGGCCTGAGGGACCTCTCTGATAGAAAATAACAAATAGAGCAATAAGCAATCCCAGTCCCGACCATCCTTCTCCACAACCCTTTTTAACATCCCCTTCAGGGTCTTGTTGAACCTCTCTACCAGCCCATCGGTCTGAGGATGATAGACAGAGGTTCTTATTTGTTTGATCTTCAAGATCCTACATAACTCTTTCATGATTTTAGACATAAAAGGGTTCCCTGATCTGTCAATATTTCCTTTGGCAGGCCAGTTCTAGAAAATATGTGAACCAACTCCCGAGCAATACATTTAGAGGAGGTGTTTCGCAGGGGGATAGCCTCAGGGTATCTGGTGGCATAGTCCAACACCACCAGAATATACTGGTGGCCCCGGGCAGACTTAACCAACGGTCCCACTAGGTCCATCGCGATTCGTTCGAACGGGACCTCAGTTATAGGTGAGGGAACTAACGGGCTCCTAAAGTGGGCTACTCGAGTAGTTAACTGACAGGTTGGGCATGATTTACAATAGTTAGCAACCTCTTTATAACAGCCTGGCCAGTAGAATCTTTGTAGGATCCTTTCCAGGGTCTTATCTGTACCTAAATGACCACCTAGCACATGGATGTGAGCCATGTCCAGTACCATACGTCTATATGGGGCAGGTACCAGCAACTGTTCAACTAGGGTCTCCCTTATTTGCGTGACCCGATACAGTAGATCCCCATTAAGAGCAAAATGGGGAAAACATTTATCTGCATTACGACCCTGCGGAACACCATTAATGACAGTCACATTTCCGAAGGCATTTTTTAGGGTGGGGTCTCTTAGTTGAGCTGTTCCAAAGTTGTCCCGGGATACCTCAAGATCAGGGAGACTTGCCTCGGGACGTGCAGGCTCACCCTCTTCTCCTGCTAAAACCGCCAGAGGAAAATTGTCGGCTCCCTTTTCGGTTACTGCTACTGCCTCAGTGGGCCCATCATTTAAAGGAACAGGGTGCAAAGACAAAGTATCAAGATTATTCCTGCCTACCCTAGCTGACCTGTGGTCCCACAGCTCCCAGAACAAGGGAAAATCACGGCCAATGATAAAGGCATTAATAAAATTATTTACAACCTCGACCTCATGGGCCTGAGACCCACAGTCAGTCTCTATAGTGACGTTGGCCACTGGGTAGTCCTTTGTATCCCCATGTACACATATCACCCCCACCCGCTTTTTCCGAGTTAACCAGTACATGTGGTAGGGTGGCCCGCAAGAGTGTGACCAGACTCCCTGAGTCCAGGAGGGCTGTGACAATGGCCCCATTCACAAGGACTTGTCGCTCCTGTAGTCCCTCATCCTGTCGGGTACCAGCACTGCAGGCCAAATGGGCAAACGGAGCATCGTCGAGTGGCACTGCAATCCATCGGTTCCGCGTTTTGGGGACAGTGGGCCGCAATGTGGCCCAGCTGCTGGCACCTCCAACAGAGAAAGTCAGGTCTACTCCGGATTGGAGACTGGAACTGTTGGGTGCCTGGTGCTAGGGGTTTAAACTTTAGCTTCCCTCCTCGTGGCAACTCTGCCATTCGGGTCCTGGGGACCGGATTCGCTCCTACTGCAGCAGGGTGGCACTTTTGGTTCAGGGGTAAGAAAATCTTCAGTAGAGGTATACCTCTCGACTGCCGAAAGCATTTGGTCTAGAGTCTGGGGGTCTCCTTGGGCAACCCAGCGATACAACTCTCTTGGCAGGCTACTCATGTAGTGGTCCATCACCACTCTTTCCGCCATCTTCCTAGGATTTAGGATTTTGGGCTGAAGCCACTTGCGTGCCAGATGCAGGAGATCGAACAGCTGGGATCGCGGCAGTTTAGTCCTCTCGTACCGCCAAGCATGAACCTGATGAGCCCGCAGAGAAAGGGTAACCCCCAACCAAGCCAGTATCTCTGCTTTCAATAGGTGATAGTCACTAGCTTGCGCCTGTGTCAGGTCGAAGTATGCCTTTTGTGGTTCTCCCACTAAAAATGGTGCCAGGACCTCTGCCCACTCTTTCAGAGGGAGTTTCTCTCGCTCTGCCAACCTTTCAAACATGGTTATATATGCCTCCACATCATCTGCAGCAGTCATTATCTGCAGGGTGCTTTGCACGGTTTTGCGCACGTTTATCAGGGTGGTGGCTGTTTCCCGTGGTAACTGTGATTGAGCCACGTCCGTCTCTCTTAGGGCGGAAACTTGCTCACCCAGCATGCGGTTGGTCTCCTGTTGAACCTGTATAGCCTCCGCATGAGCCCTCTGCTATTGCAGGTTTGCCTGCACCATCTGTTTTACGAGCTCTTCCATAACAGTCTCTTTTTTCAATCCTGTTGCTGCTTTTACCCAGGACATACGAGAAGTCCAATCAAATTAAGGAACTGTGCGTTTACCCTTAGCGCGATGCCCGCATTCTCCACCATATGTGAGCTGGCGTCCCTCTTGGGTTGCTGTATTGGGCAGTCACGCACACGGAAACGGGGTAAACACAAACAGCGGGTACTTTTTATTTGCACCAAACAAACAGATCCTTTTTGTACAGAGTTTGCGTCCACCGGGTAAAGCAACAAACAAAACCATATAACTTGTGGAAAAACAATCTTTAAAGTTCTCACCCTGTAGCAGCCACCACCTGAGCGTGCAAGTGCCCTTTGTTAGGTGTTTCGTTCATAGCAGAGTCTCCCTGGAGGAACAACAATCTCCTTCCTCCACACTCGCTCTTCCTCTTCACTCTGTTCGCTTTCCTTTTAATCAGGGCCAGCTGAGACTCAGAACATCTAGAACCAAAACCTGGAGTGGAGGAATGGGAAGGGCCCTCCCACCCAGAATCTCTACAGCCATTCCTAAATCCCGGACCCTGAAATCCAGCCTAAAAAACTCCTGCTCACTAACTAACCTTACTGAGCAACGAACTTCCCAGAGATTTACACCACTGAGATAGGAAATCTCACAGCACAAACCTCCCCTCCACCAGTCTTCCTACTGACTGTTTACACTGTATATATAATTGTATAAAAATCAGGGCATATTCAGGCATTTGGTCTTCTACACGTTAATAAACATCTATAAAAACTTTTGTGTATCGTCGATATAGCGAATCATTACCATAAGGGGGGATTCACACGAGCGTGTATTCGGTCCATGCGGGCCGCGTGGTTTTCACGCACCCCGCACAGACCAATACAAGTCTATGGGGCAGTACAGACAGTCCGTGCTTTTTGCGCAGCGTTTGTCAGCTGCGCAAAAAGCGCGACAGGTTCAATATCTCCGCATATTTTGCGCATCACGCACCCATTGAAGTCAATGGGTGCGTGAAAACCACGCAGGTCGCACGGAAGCACTTCCGTGCGAACCGACTGAAACAGCGCACCAGCTGTCAAAAGGATGAATGTAAACAGAAAAGCACCACGTGCTTTTCTGTTTCCAAATATCCAAACGGAGTGTCTTTGAGATGAGCGAACCCGGACAATCGAACCGAACTTCACCGGGTTCGGCCGAACTCGTTTTGGCCGAACCTGGCAAAAAAAATTCCGGTACGCGACGTCCGGAGATAGTCACTGTCCAGGGTGCTGAAAGAGTTAAACTGTTTCAGCACCATGGACAGTGACTACCGATCCCAATAAACATGAACCTGTAGAAAAAAACGAAGTTCTGACTTACCGATAACTCCCGGCTTCTTCCTCCAGTCTGACCTCCCGGGATGACAATTCAGTCCAAGTGACAGCTCCAGCCAATCACAGGCCAAGCACAGGCTGCAGCGGTCACATGGACTGCCGCGTCATCCAGGGAGGTGGGGCCAGATGTCAAGAGAGGCGCGTCACCAAGGACGCGTCACCAAGGCAATGGCCGGGAAGTTCTCGGTAAGTACGAACTTTTTGTTTTTTTTTAACAGGTTGCTGTATATTGTGTTCGGCATTCACTGTCGAGGGTGCTGAAAGAGTTACTGCCGATCAGTTAGCTCTTTCAGCACCTTGGACAGTGACGGGTGTCGACTAGCCTCATCTCTATGATGGCGGCTGCGCGAAAATCACGCAGTCGCGCATCATACACGGATGACACACGGAGCTGTCAAGTGGTTTTTGCGCGCGCAAAACGCCGCGTCGTTTGCGCGCGCAAAAACGCAACGTCCGTCTGTATCTGCCCTAAGAGCGACATAAATGTATATGTAACAATAATCAGATTTTTTTTTTCGTGTCTACACGAGGAGATATAACACCTACACGTAATATGATAATAAATATTTCATCACGTTTGACAAGTCAGTAATTTCTCACCGGCCAATGATTGAAAACGTTCTCGATATTACGATATTTCGCATGATAGTCGCCCCGTGTAAAAGGCCCACCAGTTCCTATGAGTTTGAGAGAGGAAAAGATGAAGAGGGAAAGATCTAATGATGGATATTCATGGACGGGCGTCATTATTATATGGAGGACCAGGCTTGTAGACCGCCCGCTGGGTAACCTGCCTGTGGCCGTTTCATTGTCAGTCTGAATTAACAGTCTGGACTGTGCCGATTCCGGAGCGCTCGCTGTATCCCTGGTTTTGGACTTCAGTAAGGATCCGGTGAAGGGTCAATGTCCATTTCAGGGGTCCCTGCTGTGAACAAGGGGCTGGGATGTATAGACCCCCTCCCCTCAATACCGAGGTTAAGCATTAAATATCCCCGGTCCATAAAATATAAAATGAATTATTCCCAGTGCGTTTGTATTGTGATAATGATAATAAGACGTTCCCGACCCCACAGAAAACCTCACGACTTACTGCAATGTGGCAATGATATGAGAAGAAAGAAGAAGACACAGAGCGCTCCTCTGGGGTATTGTTGTAGTTGCCGGGTGGTCAGCGGTCATGAGCTTTATGTGAGATTTGACACTCACCTTTGTAAGTTGTGCTGGATGGTCGGCACAACTCGATCATTAAACCAATGGAGACTCAGTGCTCCGCGTGTAAGCCGTCTGCTAGCCCTCTGGGTGAACACCGGCGGCTGAGAAATCAGTGATAGTGGATGTGGATGCAGTCCAAATCATGAAGAAGAAAAAATGATCACTCCTGATGGAAGGCGCTCCTGCACTTGTGGAATAAATTCAACTGGAGTCCCAGTCGGGACAAGATATCAAATTGGAGTAAAAATGTTACATTTTTAAAAGACATACATAATGGGACAATATATGTCATAAAATCAGAATAAAAGCTACGCGTTTTGACCCTGAACCAGGGTCCTCAGGCTTGAAAAAATTGAGACCAAAAAAGAAATTTCCCTCCTTAACCCCTTCCCGCTCCTTGACGTACTATTACGTCATGGCAGCTGTATCGTTCGCGCTCCATGCCGTAATAGTACGTCACGGGAGTAACGGCCGTTTCGGCCGTCCTCCCGGCACATACAGGAGCTGTGACGCTGCTGTCTTGTTCAGCAGCTGTCACAGCTCCTACAGCGGGGACCGATCGCTGTGTCCCCGCTGATTAACCCCTTAAAAGCCGCGTTCTATAGAGATCGCGGCTTTTTAGGGGTTAAGCTGCCATCGCCGGCCTGCTACGCGATAGCGGCCGGCGATGGTGACTATGGCAACCGGACACCAAACAATGGCGTCCGGCTATGCCATAGACGGAAGCCTAGTGGGTCCTGACAACGTCAGGACCCACTATGCTTGCTGTCAGTGAGTAGCTGACAATTCTAATACACTGCACTACGCATGTAGTGCTGTATATTAGAATAGCGATCAGAGCCTTCTGCCCTCATGTCCCCTAGTGGGACAAAGTAATAAAGTGAAAAAAAAGTTAAAAAAAGTTGTGTAAAAATAAGAAAATAAAAGATTTAAAAGTAATAAAAGTAAAAATCCCCCTTTTTCCCTTATCAGTCATTTATTATTAATAAAAATATATAAACAAACAAATAAACTATACATAATTGGTATCGCCGCGTCCGTAACGGCCTGAACTACAAAATTATTTCATTATTTATCCCGCACGGTGAACGCCGTAAAAAAAAATAATAATAAACCGTACCAAAATCACAATTGTTTGGTCACTTCACCTCCCAAAAAATGGAATAAAAAGAGATCAAAAAGTCGCATGTACCTAAAAATGGTCCTGATCGAAACTACAGATCGTTACGCAAAAAATAAGTCCTCGCACGGCTTTATTGATTGAAAAATAAAAACTTTCTGGCTCTTAGAATAAGGTAACACAAAAAGTGAATGATTGTTTACAAAACGTATTTTATTGTGCAAACGCCATAAGACATAAAAAAAAACTATAAACATCTGGTATCGCCGTAATCGTATCGCCCCGCAGAATAAAGTGAATGTGTCATTTATAGCGCACGGTGAACGCTGTAAAAAAAAACGAAAAAAAAACAATAGTAAAATTGCTGTTTTTTAGTCACCACGCCACCTAAAAATAGAATAAAAACTGATCAAAAATCCGCATGCACCCCAAGAAAACTACAATGGATTCCTCAAGGGGTCTAGTTTCCAAATTGGGGTCACTTTTGGGGGGTTCCCAATGTTTTGGCACCACAAGACCTCTTCAAACCGGACATGGTGCCTAATAAAAAAGAGGGCTCAAAATCCACTAGGTGCTCCTTTGCTTCGGAGGCCGGTGCTTCAGTCCATTACTGCCCGAGGGCCACATGTGGGATATTTCTCTAAACTGCAGAATCTGGGCAATAAGGATTAAGTTGCGTTTCTCTGATAAATCCTTTTGTGTTCTAAAAAAAATGGTATAAATAGGATTTTCTGACAAAAAAAAAAAAATGTAAATTTCACCTCTACTTTGCTCTAAATTTTTGTGAAACACCTAAAGGGTTCATAAACTTTCTACATGCAGTTGTGAATACTTTGAGGGGTCTAGTTTCTAAAATGGGGTATTTGATAGGGGTTTCTAATATATGGGCCCCTCAAAGCAACTTCAGAACTGAACTGGAACCTAAAAAAATAAATAAATGAGGCAATACTTCGCTTCTTACATTATACTCATAATGAGCCGTGCCCACCCCGAGATGACCCCAGTTTTGACCGTTTGTATAAACGGAGACCCCTATTAGACCGTTCCAGTGCCCGGTTTTCCCAGCATACACCCCCGAGACGTGTATTTCTATTGATGAGTCCCTGGTACATTTTAAAGGGAGGGTTCAATTCCGCGAGTACCTGCCGGGTAAGAGGGCAAGGTATGGCGTGAAGATGTCTAAGCTGTGAGAGTGCATCAGGGTATACCTACAGGTTTAGGATATATGAAGGAAAGGCCACCCCTAAACCAGACTGCATCCTGGACTACAATAGGTACATGGGAGCGATGGACTTGTAAGATCAAGTCCTAAAGCCCTACAGCGCCATGCGGTGTGGTATAAGAAGCTGGCCGGGCACATCATACAGATGGCTTTGTACAATGCGTACGTGCTACGTCGATGTACAGGCCAGACGGGAACTTTCCTGGAATTTCAAGAGGTGATTATCAAGAACCTAATCTTTAGGGACCAAGAAGAGGGAGCACCCAGTACTTCTGGAAGCGAGCCCACACGCATCGTACCAGGGCAACACTTTCCAGGGGAAGTTCCCCAAACTGGCAAGAAGGGAAAAAGTCAAAAGAGGTGCAAAGTCTGCTATAAGAGGGGGATAAGGGAGGACACAATATATCAATGTGACACGTGTCCCGAATAACCAGAGCTCTGTATGAAAGTGTTTTAAAATTTATCATACATCCCTTGGTTTATAATTTACCCCAATTTTACTTACCCTGATGCACTCCACACAGCTTATCCCCCCTCATCTTTCCCCTCTGGGCCCTGCTGTGTGCCCAGGCAGCTGATAACAGCCACATGTAGGGTATTGCCATACCCGGGAGAACCCACATTACAGTTTATGGGGTGTAGGTCTCCGGTCAAAATGCTCACTACACCTCTAGATGAATGCCTTAAGGGTGTAGTTTTTAAAACGGGGTCACTTCTTGCGGGTTTCAACTGTACTGGTACCTCAGGGGCTTCTGCATACATGACTTCGCACTAGAAAATCCCGAGTAGGCCAAATGGTGGTCCTTTCCTTCTGAGCCCTCCCATGGGCCCAAACGGCAGTTTATCACCACAAATGGGGTATTGCTGCACTCAGGACAAATTGCGCAACAGAATGGGGTATTTTGTTTCTTGTGAAAATAAGAAATTTTCAGCCAAAACTACATATTATTTGACAAAAATAATTTTGTTTTCATTCCCAGCCCAATTCAAATAAGTTCTGTGAAGAAACTATGGGGTCTAAATGGTCACATTACCCATAAATGAATTCCTTGAGGGGTGTAGTTTCCAAAATGGGGTCACTTCTGGTGGGTTTCCATTGCTTTGATACCTCTGGGGCTCTGCAAATGTGACATGGCACCCGAAAACCAATCCAACAAAATCTGTACTCCAAAGAACACACAGCGCTCCTTCCCTTCTGAGGCCTCCCATGGGCCCAAACGGCAGTTTATCACCACAAATGGGGTATTGCCGCACTGAGGACAAATTGGGCAACAAAATTGAGTATTTTATTTCTTGTGAAAATAAGAATTTTTGAGCTAAAATGACATATTATTGGAAAAAATATTTTTTTTTTAAATTCCCAGCCCAATTCAAATAAGTTCTGTGAAGAAACTATGGGGTCTAAATGGTCACATTACCCATAAATGAATTCCTTGAGGGGTGTAGTTTCCAAAATGGGGTCACTTCTGGTGGGTTTCCATTGCTTTGATACCTCTGGGGCTCTGCAAATGCGACATGGCACCCGAAAACCAAACCAGCAAAATCTGTACTCCAAAGAACACACAGCGCTCCTTCCCTTCTGAGGCCTCCCATGGGCCCAAACGGCAGTTTATTGCCACAAATGGGGTATTGATGCACTCAGGAGAAATTGGGCAACAAAATTGAGTATTTTGTTCCCTGTGAAAATAAGAAATTTTGGTAAAAAATTACATCTTATTGGAAAAAATTACATTTTTTTAATGTCACAGCCCAATTGAAATAGGTGCTGTGAAAAAACTGTGCGGTCAAAATGCTAACAACAACCATAAATGAATTCCTTGAGGGGTGTAGTTTCCAAAATGGGGTCACTTTTGGTGGGTTTCCATTGCTTTGATACCTCTGAGGCTCTGCAAATGCGACATGGCACCCGAAAACCAATCCAACAAAATCTGGACTCCAACAAACATATAGCGCTCCTTTCCTTCTGAGCCCTCCCATGGGCCCAAACGGCAGTTTATCACCACAAATGGGGTACTGCCACACTAAGGACAAATTGGGCAACAAAATGGGGTATTTTGTTCCCTGTGAAAATAAGAAATTTTGATCACAAATGACATTTTATTGGAAAAAATGACATTTTTTTCATTTCAGAGCCCAATTCAAATACGTGCTGTGAAAAAAATGTGCGGTCAAAATGGTAACAACAACCCTAAATGAATTCCTTGAGGGGTGTAGTTTACAAAATGGGGTCACTATTGGGGGATTCCTACTGTTTTGACACCTCAACACCTCTCCAAACCCGGCATGCTGCCTAAAATATATTCTAATAAAAAAGAGGACTCAAAATGCACTAGGTGCTTCTTTGCTTCTGGGGCTTGTGTTTTAGTCCACGAGCGCAGTAGGGCCACATGTGGGACATTTCTAAAAACTGCAGAATCTGGACAATACATATTTAGTAGTGTTTCTCTGGTAAAACCTTCTGTGTTACAGAAAAAAAATGAATAAAATTGAAATTCAGCAAGAAAAATGAAATTTGCAAATTTCACCTCCACTTTGCTTTAATTCCTGTGAAATGCCTGAAGGGTTAAAAAACTTTATAACTGCTGTTTTGAATACTTTGAGGGGTCTAGTTTTTAAAATGGGGTGTTTTATCAGGGTTTCTAATACATAGGCCCCTCAAAGCCACTTCAGAACTCAAGAGGTACCTTAAAAAAAGGCTTTTGAAATTTTCTTAAAAATCTGAGAAATTGCTGTTTATGTTCTAAGCCTTGTAACGTCCAAGAAAAATAAAAGAATGTTCAAAAAACGCTGCCAATCTAAAGTAGACATATGGGAAATGTGAACTAGTAACTATTTTGGGTGGTATAACCGTCTGTTTTACAAGCAGATGCATTTAAATTCTGAAAAATGCAATTTTTTCAAAATTTTCTCTAAATTTTGCAATTTTTCACCAATAAACACTGAATATATCGACCAAATTTTACCACGAACATGAAGCCCAATGTGTCACGAGAAAACAATCTCAGAATCGCTTGGGTAGGTTTAAGCATTCCGACGTTATTACCACATAAAGTGAAATATGTCAGATTTGAAAAATGGGCTCTGAGCCTTAAGGCCAAAACTAGGCTGCGTCCTTAAGGGGTTAAATGTCCATTTTGACCTGGAAAGTCCCGACTTCAGTTGAATTTGTTCCACAAGTGCAGGAGCGCCTTCCATCAGGAGTGATTGTTTTTTCTTCTTCACAATTTGGACTTACTGCAATGTCATTGGTTATTCTACAGCTGTGGCCCCAGATGTAATGTATAGAAGGGCCCGGGCAAGGAAGCTGCAGACCTGTAATGACAGCGCGAGGAATGACTGAGGGAAACCTCCAAGTTCTCATTGATGCTATGCCGGGGACGACCTGGAGATTGGAATTCAGCTCAACCAGTGAGAGCCCCAGAATATATTTTCATTTACCGAGGACTTAAGAAAAGCTGAGAAGAACCTCAGACATGAGAAATAAGTAACATCAGCAGGTCCCCAAACCTCAGTCAGTAATGAATATCAATTATATTTATTATAAAGACAATTGACAAACACTTCAGAAGATTATAGAGGTCCCTACCTCAAGTTACAACCATGTGGAGCATTCACCCTCCTCTTCCATATCCCTTCCTTCTCAGAGGACCCTCCATATGTCTCCTCCATACTCATTCCTCCTCTACAAGACTCTCCATACATCCTCACTCATTCATTTCTCCTCCGTAGGACCCCCCATACTCATTCCTCCTCCGTAGGACCCCCCATACTCATTCCTCCTCCATAGGACCCTAATACTCATTCCTCCTCCGTAGGACCCCCTATACTCATTCCTCCTCCATACAACCCCCCATACTCATTCCTCCTCCATAGGACCCTAATACTCATTCCTCCTCCGTAGGACCCCCCATACTCATTCTTCCTCCATAGGACCCTAATACTCATTCCTCCTCCATAGGACCCCCTATACTCATTCCTCCTCCATAGGACCCCCATACTCATTCCTCCTCCGTAGGACCCCCATACTCATTCCTCCTCCATACAACCCCCCATACTCATTCCTCCTCCATAGGACCCCCATACTCATTCCTCCTCCATAGGACCCCCATACTAATTTATCCTCCATAGGACCCCATACTCATTCCTCCTCCATAGGACCCCCATACTCATTCCTCCTCCATAGGACCCCCATACTCATTCGTCCTCCATAGGACCCCCATACTCATTCCTCCTCCATAGGACCCCCGCTCTCATTCCTCCTCCATAGAACCCCCATACTCATTCCTCCTCCATAGGACCCCCATACTCATTCCTCCTCCATAGGACCCCCATACTCATTCCTCCTCCGTAGGACCCCCATACTCATTCCTCCTCCATACAACCCCCCATACTCATTCCTCCTCCATAGGACCCCCATACTCATTCCTCCTCCATAGGACCCCCATACTCATTCCTCCTCCATAGGACCCCCATACTCATTCCTCCTCCATAGGACCCCCATACTAATTTCTCCTCCATAGGACCCCCATACTCATTCCTCCTCCATAGGAACCCCCATACTCATTCCTCCTCCATAGGACCCCCCATACTCATTCCTCCTCCATACAACCCCCCATACTCATTCCTCCTCCATAGGACCCCCATACTCATTCCTCCTCCATAGGACCCCCATACTCATTCCTCCTCCATAGGAACCCCCATACTCATTCCTCCTCCATAGGACCCCCCATACTCATTCCTCCTCCATACAACCCCCCATACTCATTCCTCCTCCATAGGACCCCCATACTCATTCCTCCGCCATAGGACCCCCATACTCATTCCTCCTCCATAGGACCCCCATACTCATTCCTCCTCCATAGGACCCCCCATACTCATTCCTCCTCCATAGGACCCCCATACTCATTCCTCCTCCATAGGACCCCCCATACTCATTCCTCCTCTTGTATCTTCTAAAACCAATAGCAAATGTTTTTAAAGAAAAGCAATAAAATATCAGTAATATTAAATATAAATCTCCAGGTAACGTGACAAACAGAACATTATAGAGGTTTCCTGCATAAAAGGTACAGCCGTGTGAAGAATTTGTCATTACCCATAGAAGAACCCTCCAAAGTGCCCCCCATATTCATTACTTCATAAAGGACCCCCCACACTCATTCCTCCCAATAGGACCCTCCATCCTCATTATTTTTCCATATCAATTATTTTTCTATACTCATACCCCCATAGGACCCTCCATACTCCTCCATGGGTGCACAATATGTAAGCACAAGATGGTCTGTAGCCGGGGTCTCTGAGCTCCTGGTGACCAAATCTCTAAACAGAGCAGAGACCCCAGTCAGCCCCCGGATAATGTATCCTGTAAGGAATTGTTTGATGCAGTTGGGTGACAGGTGGAGCAGCATTGGTAGCAGCGCCTCACATCATCCATCACTGTATATTCCTGACCATAAAGATATCAGGACTGACTATAAACTCATCATTTAGATTCTCTATACTGTGGTGATGAGAGCCAGTACACAATATAAGGTATATCAGTAGATTGTGAGCTCTTGGGGTCAGTGAGGACGATTCTCTATACTGCGGTGTTGAGCCAGTACACAATATAAGGTATATCAGTAGATTGTGAGCTCTTGGGGTCAGTGATGACGATTCTCTATACTGCGGTGATGAGAGCCAGTACACAATATAAGGTATATCAGTAGATTGTGAGCTCTTGGGGTCAGTGATGACGATTCTCTATACTGCGGTGATGAGAGCCAGTACACAATATAAGGTATATCAGTAGATTGTGAGCTCTTGGGGTCAGTGATGACGATTCTCTATACTGCGGTGATGAGAGCCAGTACACAATATAAGGTATATCAGTAGATTGTGAGCTCTTGGGGTCAGTGATGACGATTCTCTATACTGTGGTGAGGAGCCAGTACACAATATAAGGTATAACAGTAGATTGTGAGCTCTTGGGGTCAGGGAGGACGATTCTCTATACTGCGGTGATGAGAGCCAGTACACAATATAAGGTATAACAGTAGATTGTGAGCTCTTGGGGTCAGGGAGGACGATTCTCTATACTGCGGTGATGAGAGCCAGTACACAATATAAGGTATATCAGTAGATTGTGAGCTCTTGGGGTCAGTGAGGACGATTCTCTATACAGCGGTGAGGAGCCAGTACACAATATAAGGTATATCAGTAGATTGTCAGCTCTTAGGGTCAGTGAGGACGATTCTCTATACTGCGGTGATGAGAGCCAGTACACAATATAAGGTATATCAGTAGATTGTCAGCTCTTAGGGTCAGTGAGGACGATTCTCTATACAGCGGTGAGGAGCCAGTACACAATATAAGGTATATCAGTAGATTGTCAGCTCTTAGGGTCAGTGAGGACGATTCTCTATACTGCAGTGAGGAGCCAGTACACAATATAAGGTATATCAGTAGATTGTGAGCTCTTGGGGTCAGGGAGGACGATTCTCTATACTGTGGTGATGAGAGCCAGTACACAATATAAGGTATATCAGTAGATTGTGAGCTCTTAGGGTCAGTGAGGATGATTCTATATACTGTGGTGATGAGAGCCAGTACACAATATAAGGTATATCAGTAGATTTATAGAAAAAAGATGTGGTTATTCAAAACCATACCTAAACATACCCAAAATTGCAATATAATATAGCACGGTGCCATTCCTGATAAAGAATATTGAAAAAGAAAAAGAAAAAAATGATCCAGGAATATAACTAGGCACTCTTGGGTTGGATAAAATTTAACAAAATATTTTATTTATGAATCCAGATAATACCGGCAGTATAAATTTATACAACAACAATTTAAAACATTTTTCTCCTGGCCAGGAAAAGAGACATATAATAGCACCTCTATGCTTCTATAATATCACCTCATAAGTATGTATGTAAACATCATATATGCACGGAACAAATTTGAAAAGATAACAATTTTCAAAGCAAAAACGCTGGGTTATGTTCACACTTGCGATTTTCAACCATATATGCTGTTTTTGTCACAAAGTGGCCAGAGTTCCTATGTAGAGTGATTGGTAATGATGTTTTAAAGACATTCTTTTTATAAGAAGTATAAATCTCAAAATAGGAAGACAGTCCCATAAGTTAAGGGGATATAATTTGCAGCATATCTTTTTCCCTCCTAGGCGGATCCTGATTTTTATAAATCTTATGGTGATAGAGAGTCCTTTCACAGACCTGTTAAGGTCAATATGTAGCATATAAATCTTATGGTGATAGGTGGTCTTTTCACAGACCTTTTAGGGTCAATATGTAGCCCTTAGACTTAAGCCTTAGAGGTTTTTACCTTGAATAGCCAGCGAATGCCAGGAATCCTTGCATGAAAGCAGTCGGTCCAATAGATGGAAGGGCAAGATCTTCACAAAAGGCAAAATTCACCTGTATGGCCATACATTTCATTTAAGCCTCCAAATCTCCATCATCATATCAGTTGAGAATTTTCTCCTCGGTCTCCACGGGCATTCGCCACTGCACTCCGAGAGACACGGGCCCGTCAAGGCAGGATCACACGCTGGCAGCCAGGTAAGTTTAAAATTCTATCGTATGTCTCCTTCCACGTGGTATCTCCAACACTGGACAGGAATTCACAGGGCAGAGTGTAGACGTCACTACCCGCCCTGTCTGATTGAGACAGCTGACGCGTTTCATCCAATACAGGATTTCTTCAGAGCCGTTTGACAGATACTGCCAAACCTGATACCTTTATAGTATCCCAAAGTTCATTCATTGGTTCCATGGTTGTACAGGTAATCTTCCATGGGAATAATCCAAAAAGCATTATAGGAGTCATATGTAGATCTTTCATAAAGTGCCATGATCAATTTTAATAGAAAATAGAGGCATTTTTTTGGTCAAGTAAACAGTACATTTGTCCATTAGTTTATATATATATATATAGAGAATGTATTTAGTGCTCTCATAGGGAGGGCAATTAATATTGCATCCCCATACAGTTTTAACAATAATATTAATTGAGTATGAATCCTCCATAAAAATATTGATATTACCTAGGTCTAATTATCAATATTAATTTATCCAAGAACATAATTAGCCAAAATTGCTATTATTTAAACCTTGTGGCGGAATTATGGAGAAATAAGTTTTTTAACATAAAATCCCTTGCTACGCAGTTTATGTAATTATGCTATATCATATGTTATATACAAAAAGAAAAGTGATCAGCTAAATTGATCAGTATTTCAAAACTGAACAAATAATTTGTTCATTTTGCAGCTATCTTTATATATATATATATGGAATTCATAATGTATTTCAGGGGAAGCAGGGAGAAAGGGCCCATACCCGTTAAGGCATCAGGACCTGAGTCCCCACTTCAACCCAGAAAATGTTCAAAAACAATGATCCATCAATATAGTGGCAGGATCCTATAGGAACACTTTTACCACTAGATCTCGTGATCGTTTTGTTAGATATATATAGCTGTTACTCATGAGAGGAGCCACCAAGGAACCCTAGGGGGGGCAGGGAGAGGGATCATATGCCCAAGGGATGCCCGGAGGGCACTAGGTCCCTAGTCCCCACCACCCACAGCGGACCTATAAGCAACCCCTCCCACTGCAAAGGATTGCAAGGGGTGGATAGTATATTATTTTATTACATTCACCCAATTGATTGAATATTTTATATTGAGAGAACACCATTCACATTCATTCTACAAAGAACAGATCCCATTATGTAAACGAAATGGGACATCCAGACCAGAGGCACACTGTTGACATTAATGTCCGATTCCAAGGAAGAGTTTTTTATATATAAAGTCACCTACGAGCTTCAAATTCGATTTTAATATGGAGCTCTCAGAAGAATACATATATATATTTATATTGTTTGCTAATGCTATGTAGCTCGGAAAATACAGAAAATCGAAGGGGGAGCACCGTACCACAAAGATAAGACCGCTCAACATACTTGTACCAAGATCCAAAAGGAGCAACTGGAGACCACTACGGACGCTGGTAAAGCAGCCATCCCAGTGGAAGTCCATTAGCTCCCAATAGATAGAGTCTCAGAGGAACATATTAAATTTTATTTCATTATTAAGTCCCCTAGGATTCAAAGTTCCCAATGTATAAATCCACATGGTTTCTTTTTGAAGAAGTATTCTGTTAAGATCACCTCCCCTTCTATCTTGAAATAGTTGGTAGATCCCCATGAATTTTAGGCCAGTCGGTGATTGAGCATGATATGTTTTAAAATGTGCAGCTAGGGGATTTGTTATTTCACCTTTAATAATGTCCCGGACATGTTCATTGATACGAATGTGTAACTCTCGCTTCGTTTTACCAATGTATTGTTTCCCACATGGGCAGACAATGGAGTAGACGACCATAGTCGAACGACAGTTAATGAAATTAAGGACTTTAAATTCCCTTCTGTGTTCACTATCGAAAAAGGTGTCTGATTTTGACACATACTTACAACATTTGCAAGAGCCGCACATGAACATTCCTTTTGGACGTTTTTGTAGCCAGTTCTCATTCCCTGGGGTCCTTCTCTTAAACTCCGAGCTCACCAACATATCCCTCAGTGTAGGGGCCTTTTTTGGGACCATACTCGGTACATTCCCTACTATTGACTTGATTTTTTTATCCAAAGTCAAGTGTGGCCAATTTTTTATCATCAAGTTTCGAAGTATATCCCAATGGGACCCATATCTCGAAATGAATCTAACTCTGTTGTCACTGTCGTCTTTTTTACCTCTCTTGAGGATTTCCTCTCTATTTTGTCTGGATGCCCTATTATATCCTTTCTTAATCAATTTTTTGGAGTATCCCCTATTTTCAAAACGAGAAGACAGATCTTGTGCTTCACTTTTGAAATCCCCAAAATCAGTACAATTGCGACGAATTCGAAGAAATTCACTTATCGGGATCCCCTTAATTTGAGATGGAAAATGATGGCTACTTGCTGCCAACAGGGTATTACCTGATGTTGGTTTTCGATATGTGGTCGTTTTTAGTCTATTTCCCTCCCTGTGGATATTCAGATCAAGGAAACTAATATGGTCTTCACTATAAGTGAAGGTCAGGAGAATATTTAGCTTATTGACATTTAGATCTCTAATAAAACTTTCCAACAAATCCAATGATCCCCTCCAACATAAGAGAACATCATCCATGTATCTAAGCCAAGCGGAAGCACATTTTCTAAAGAGGGGGTGTGGGTATACTATAAATTCTTCCCACCATCCCAGATGTAAACAGGCATAAGATGGTGCACAAGAGGATCCCATGGCTGTTCCACGGATCTGGCGATAGAATTTGCCATCAAAAGAAAAACAATTATAATTCAAAACAAATTCCAACATTTCAATAATAAATTCATTCTGGTGAGCCCAATCTCCTCCTCTCCTCTCCAGAAAATGTGCAACCGCTTTTAGGCCAACATCATGTGGGATGGAAGTATACAATGACTCCACATCCAGACCTACCAGAATGAAATCCTCCTCTAGGCTCAATGTGTCAATTTTATTTAAAAGATCTCCTGTATCCAAAACAAATGAGGGGAGTGTACGAACAAAGGGTTTCAATTTTTCATCTATGTATTTCCCAAGGTGATCTGTTGGGCCATCACACCCCGAAATAATAGGTCTACCCGGAGGTGAATTTCTATTTTTATGCACCTTGGGAAGCACATATATAGTAGGCATGCGAGGTTCCCTTACTTCCAGATATTGGAACTCATGTTTGTTAATTAAGCCCTCATCCAATGCAAAAATCAATTTTCTATTTAAAGTTGTCATTATATTATCCGATGGATTGTCATTCAAAAGAGAATATGCATCTGTTTCCAATTGTTTTTTAATTTCACTAATTTCTATTGGACCGACTGCTTTCATGCAAGGATTCCTGGCATTCGCTGGCTATTCAAGGTAAAAACCTCTAAGGCTCAAGATTAAGGGCTACATATTGACCCTAAAGGTCTGTGAAAAGACCACCTATCACCATAAGATTTATATGCTACATATTGACCTTAACAGGTCTGTGAAAGGACTCTCTATCACCATAAGATTTATAAAAATCAGGATCCGCCTAGGAGGGAAAAAGATATGCTGCAAATTATATCCCCTTAACTTATGGGACTGTCTTCCTATTTTGAGATTTATACTTCTTATAAAAAGAATGTCTTTAAAACATCATTACCAATCACTCTACATAGGAACTCTGGCCACTTTGTGACAAAAACAGCATATATGGTTGAAAATCGCAAGTGTGAACATAACCCAGCGTTTTTGCTTTGAAAATTGTTATCTTTTCAAATTTGTTCCGTGCATATATGATGTTTACATACATACTTATGAGGTGATATTATAGAAGCATAGAGGTGCTATTATATGTCTCTTTTCCTGGCCAGGAGAAAAATGTTTTAAATTGTTGTTGTATAAATTTATACTGCCGGTATTATCTGGATTCATAAATAAAATATTTTGTTAAATTTTATCCAACCCAAGAGTGCCTAGTTATATTCCTGGATCATTTTTTTCTTTTTCTTTTTCAATATCAGTAGATTGTCAGCTCTTGGGGTCAGTGAGGACGATTCTCTATACTGTGGTGAGGAGCCAGTACACAATATAAGGTATATCAGTAGATTGTGAGCTCTTAGGGTCAGTGAGGACGATTCTCTATACTGCGGTGATGAGAGCCAGTACACAATATAAGGTATATCAGTAGATTGTCAGCTCTTAGGGTCAGTGAGGACGATTCTCTATACTGCGGTGATGAGAGCCAGTACACAATATAAGGTATATCAGTAGATTGTGAGCTCTTAGGGTCAGGGAGGACGATTCTCTATACTGCGGTGTTGAGCCAGTACACAATATAAGGTATATCAGTAGATTGTCAGCTCTTAGGGTCAGTGATTACGATTCTCTATACAGCGGTGAGGAGCCAGTACACAATATAAGGTATATCAGTAGATTGTGAGCTCTTAGGGTCAGTGAGGACGATTCTCTATACTGCGGTGATGAGAGCCAGTACACAATATAAGGTATATCAGTAGATTGTGAGCTCTTAGGGTCAGTGAGGACGATTCTCTATACTGCGGTGAGGAGCCAGTACACAGTATAAGGTATATCAGTAGATTGTCAGCTCTTAGGGTCAGTGATTACGATTCTCTATACAGCGGTGAGGAGCCAGTACACAATATAAGGTATATCAGTAGATTGTGAGCTCTTAGGGTCAGTGATGACGATTCTCTATACTGCGGTGATGAGAGCCAGTACACAATATAAGGTATATCAGTAGATTGTCAGCTCTTAGGGTCAGTGAGGACGATTCTCTATACTGCGGTGATGAGAGCCAGTACACAATATAAGGTATATCAGTAGATTGTCAGCTCTTAGGGTCAGTGATGACGATTCTCTATACTGCGGTGAGGAGCCAGTACACAATATAAGGTATATCAGTAGATTGTCAGCTCTTAGGGTCAGTGATGACGATTCTCTATACTGCGGTGAGGAGCCAGTACACAATATAAGGTATATCAGTAGATTGTCAGCTCTTAGGGTCAGTGAGGACGATTCTCTATACTGCGGTGAGGAGCCAGTACACAATATAAGGTATATCAGTAGATTGTCAGCTCTTAGGGTCAGTGAGGACGATGCTCTAGCGTTCAGTCCCTACCATGTAATAGTCATGCTGGGATCTTACTCACTCATGGCTGCGTCTCCTCTCTCTCCCGGTGGTGACTGAGGTCTGGATTAGTGTTTGGCTCTCAGCTCGTTAGCAGGTGGGGGCTGGATGTCCAGGAGAAGATGAGAAGATTTCAGGAAACATTGACTGCACGGCTGCTGTGATGACAGGAGGAGCTGATGAGGTCACCATATCTACAGCCCATGGGATGATGACCTCACAGTCTGATCTCTGTCCCCGTATCATCCCTCGTTATCACATATTTATCCCCCAATAATTCTATACAGGTGATATATGTATAACTCCCATCATTCCAGTCCCTGAGAGATGCCAATATATGACCAATGTACGGGCTACCTTGCTCCATATAACCTATTAATACTGAACTCTCACACTAATACGCAGACACCTGATTGTGGTATAAATTTATTAACTTGTAAACCAATTGCACCTGCGTACAAAAATCGCTAGCCGTCCATATCAACCGTATAAAGTTTGTTAACATAAATAAAACATGTAAATTAGTAAAATACCGGAAGGGGTTCGTCATCATGCCCCATCCAGTTTTACCAACTGAGTGAGCATGCGCTCATACTCCCCCCATTTTCAGCCTAAAAACACCCCCCTGGCTGACTACCCCCGCCAAGAGCCAGTCGTATTACACCTCAGGCCGACTGCGCTCCCCCACCAACAGCCAAGGCCGCTTCCAGGCCGTCCTGCAGCCCCACATTGAAGATATCCAATCCAATTTCCGTCAGATGCACCCCAACTGGACGGAACAAACCAGTCGCCATGGCCACACCCCCGAGGAGACAAATAAAGGCCACCATCTCCTTGTTGACTTTGCCACTGGACCTAGCCAGCGCTAACGGGTCCCTGGCGTGTCGCCACACCAACCTCGGCACCATCTCCAACCAGACCAATCGTACACCTGGCAATAGACCCAATAATTGAACGACATCCCTCTTCATCGCCTTCAACAGGTCACGCTGTGACAGTTTTCCGATGTCATTACCACCAACGTGCAGCGCCAAAATCTTCGGAACTCCAACCAACTGGGATAGGCGGACCACCTCCGACTCCAGCGTGTCCCATCGAAGACCCCTGTAACCGAACCACCTCAGATCCATCTGGTCCTTCCAAATGCCGAGCCGTTCTCCATTGTTCCTCACTCCAGCTCTCCTATGTGCCCAATACATGTACGAGTGTCCAACGATCCATGACCCCACAGGACATGAGGCTGCGGAGAGATGCACCAACCAACAACATAAGCCCTACAACAGAAAATATGAAACCCCCAAAATCACTCAATCACAAGCACGTCACCCTTCAGGCACCCACACTCGTCCTGGGCGTACATACCTCTTATAGGCACCCGATTTCCAACGACCAATACGCTTCACTCGATCCACACTCAGACCAAAACGAGAAGCCTCGGTGACAGAGTCCACTCTAAGTGAATGGGTGCCGAACTCCCCCGCCGCACCTCCTAAATTACTAATACACTTCCGAAGAACCACCAGGAATTGAAAGCGGGACAGAAAAGACCCAACCGAATGCACAAAAACGGGACCCAAACTAAGCGGAATCCTAATCTGGTGAAAGGAGAGAAAAAGAGCAACCGAACAGATCCGTTTATCGCGATTGACACTCCCTTCCCTTCCTGATCCATCTTGGAAGAATGCAGCCAAATTGTCACCGAACCAGACTCCCAATACACATCCTCAAACAATACACCTACGGACCGACTCTTGTTCATGCTGACCAGTTCCCCTATCCGAAAAGCCCCAAAAAACGCCCAAGAAAAAAACAATGAAAACATCCTTGCTTCATAACTGGACGAACAGACCTCACCCAACACTTCTAACAATCTCCCAAGAAATCGGCCATCTTGAATCCACAGATTTTCTTTGGCGGTTCAACCGTTTCAGGGCCTGCCGTACTCGAAATTCCTTAGTCACATCCGGCCTCCCGGTTAACTTGAAATAGAAGGCCAAAGCAGCCAGCCGCTTTCTCACGGCTGCCGACACTCCCATGTCCACCAATTTTACAACATAGGCCTCAAGCAGTCCAACCATCCACTCAGGCCGGAAAGATACCAGCTCCTCACCAGGCGAGATTGCTTCAAACTCCCGCCAGGTCTTCTCATAAAACCTCAGGGTTGACGGTGCCAACGACCTCCGTACCAATTTACTCATTACGGCTTGAAAATGTCCCACATCCAGGCTGAGAAGGGACACCCCGTCTCCATGGCATCCGGAGCCTCCATCCAAAACCTCGCCCACTGAAAATGGGAGAGAGTGTCAGCAGCAATATTGGACACCCCAGGCACATGTGCCGCCCGAAACAACAGGTTCAAACAAAGACATTGCAACACCAGCACCCTCAAAAGCCGAACCACAGGATCCGACCCAGCAGACAGCTTGTTAACCGCATGCACCACTCCCATATTGTCAGACAGGAACACCACCCTCCGGTTGCAAAATTAATCCCCCCAAATGTGGACTGCCACCACTATGGGGAAAAGCTCCAAAAAGGTAAAATTCTTCAACAACGATCCCATCCCATGAAGATGGCCACCTGGCGGCACACCACCTCCTGCCGAGCAATGCACCAAATCCCACACTAGCAGCCGAATCGGTCTGAAGACCAAATTCCACCGAATCCACCAAACTTTACTGAAAAACCAAAACACCATTAATCGATGACAAAAACGAATCCCACACCTCCAGATCCTCCCGATGTTCCTTTGTTACCCTGAGGAAATGATGCGGTTCCGAAATACCTGCCGTAGCCCTGCTCAAATGCCTGCTAAAGATCCTCCCCATTGGGATCACCCTGCACGCAAAATTCAGCTTCCCTAACACTGACTGCAAGTCCTGAAGCCTCACTTTTTTCAAACTCCCAAGATGTTTGATCGCCGCCCTCAGGCCATCCAACTTTTCCACTGGTAGACGGCAAATCCCTTTTTCCGAATCGATCTCCAAACCTAGGAATGTGAGGCAGGGCATGGGGCCCACTGTCTTGTCCGCTGCCATAGGAATACCAAATTCCCTTGCCACATTCAACAACGTATCCAGTATGTGACGGCCAACCTGGGACCTAGCCGGCCCCATGCACAGAAAGTCATCCAGATAGTGTATGAAACTACCAAAGCCAAACGACTCCCTTACAACCCACTACCCAAAACAGCTAAATGCCTCAAAATAAGAGACTTCCACAATGTTTCACGTTCATCATCCCTGTCCTCAGGAGCTGACAATCTACTCTCCCACAATATATCCCTCATATTCCCCTAGGAGCTCACACTCTAATGTCTTTTTATTAAAGGGATTGTCCTGTCCTGGGAAATCTATGGTCTATTCTCATTACAGGCCATCAGTACCTGATCAGTGGTGGTTCTCACCCCCGGCGCCCCCACCAATCAGCAGTTTTGAAGGGGCCGTGACGCTCGTGTGACTGCTTCTTCCTCTTCATTCCTGTCACTGCTCGTACTGTGAATTGTGGACGCACTTGTAGTGGGGTTCACAGTATAACAACCTTCTGCCGTTCAGGTAAATACTGTGATACCGTGAACCCCGCTACAAGTGCGTCCGCGATTCACAGTACGAGCAGTGACAGGAATGACGGAGAAGCAGAACTTGTACAGGCACCGCTGCCCCTTAAAAAGAGCTGATCAGCAGGGGTGCTGGGAGTCGGACCCCCACTGATCAGGTATTGATACTGAGAATACTCCATCAATTTCCTAGGACTGGAAGACCCCGGATAAGGTTCCCCGGTTATCACTGATGTCCTGCAGAACCTGAGAACGGTCCCAATCTGACAAGGACGACGTCTGCCTGAAATCTGTGTCTTCTCCAGTTTATTCCCACAATTCAAATACAGAGAGTCCAGCTGGTCATAGTGTGTGAGACTGGGAGATTAGATTGTGAGTTCTTGGGGACTAGGATGATGGGGGTGATACATTCTGAGAGACTGGGAGATTCGATTGTTAGTCATGGGTTTAGCTGATATTTATGTAGTACAATAATGACATTTACATAACTCAACCCTGCCCTAAAGTGTTAACAATCAGACATGCGGAGAGTGGTCCGAGACCTTCACCCCCCCCCAAACTCATGATATACGGGAGCTGCGTCAACACATTTACATCTGAACAGCATGTTATTTTCTGCTTCAATGTCCTGCTCTGTTTAATTGGGGATTATGGGTATAATTGTTTGATATGGGTATAATTGGAGATTATGGGTATAATTGGGGGATATGGGTATAATTGGGGGATATGGGTATAATTGGGAATTTGGGTATAATTGGGGATATGGGTATAAATTAGGGATTTGGGTATAATTGGGGATATGGGTATAATTGGGGGTATGGGTATAATTGGGGATCTGGGTATAATTGGAGATATGGGTATAATTGTTTGATATGGGTATAAATTAGGGATTTGGGAATAATTGGGGATATGGGTATAATTGGGGATATGGGTATAATTGGGTATCTGGGTATAATTGGGGATATGGGTATAATTGTTTGATATGGGTATAAATTAGGGATTTGGGAATAATTGGGGATCTGGGTATAATTGGGGATCTGGGTATAATTGGGGATATGGGTATAATTGTTGGATATGGGTATAAATTAGGGATTTGGGTATAATTTGGGATATGGGTATAATTGGGGATATGGGTATAATTGGGGATCTGGGTATAATTGGGGATATGGGTATAATTGTTGGATATGGGTATAAATTAGGGATTTGGGTATAATTGGGGATATGGGTATAATTGGGGATCTGGGTATAATTGGGGATATGGGTATAATTGTTTGATATGGGTATAAATTAGGGATTTGGGTATTGTCACAATTCTGGGGATATGTGGACCCACTAGGTCACTCCGCCTTAGTGGAGTTGCAGCTGGCCAAAACACAGTCAATGTTAGTCTTTAGAACTGGAGTACCTGTATAGAAGTCCTGACAGACACGTGGCGTAGCAGACTCTATGGCATAGCAGACTTCTCGGCACAGATGACACTTGGGGTGGCAGATGACACGTGGCACAAAGGATGAACTTGACTCTAACATTAGACTTCGCTCAGGAACAAACACAATTACTGGATTTGGGATACAGGAAACAGGATATGGGAACACTGGGAACAGGATTCAACTAAGGGACCATTTGCTAATGAACATGGGTAAGAACAACAACGCTCAGGCAAGGAGAGGAAGGGCAGAGCCCTTTTTATAATCCAGGGTGTAAAGGAATTGGCTGGGGAACTAACCACAGGTCACAGCATGCACCCTACAGGATACAGAGGGGAGCTGAAGATGGTGTCCTGCAGTCGCGGCTGCCAATAAGTAGAACGTGCCGGAGGTCAGCGATCGCAGGCACAACAGGTATAATTGGGGATATGGGTATAAATGGGGGATATGGGTATAATTGGGGATATGGATATATTTTGGGGATATGGGTATAATTGGAGATGTGGGTATAATTGGGGGATATAATTATAATTGGGGGATATGGGTATAAATGGGGGACATGAGTATAATTGGGGATATGGATAGAATTTGGGGATATGGGTATAATTGGGGTTATGGGTATAATTGGGGAAATGGATATAATTGGGGATATGAGTATAATTAGGGATTATGGGTATAATTGGGGATATGGGTATAATTGGGGGATATAATTATAATTGGGGATATGGGTACAATTGGGGGATATGGGTATAAATGGGAGACATGGGTATAATTGGGGATATGGATATAATTTGGGGATATGGGTATAATTGGGGGATATGGGTATAATTGAGGATATGGGTATAATTGGGGATATGGATATAATTTGGGAATTATGGTTATAATTGGGGATATGGGAATATTTGGGGATATGGGTATAATTGGGGGATATGGGTATAATTGGGGGATATGGGTATAATTGAGGACATGGATATAATTTGGGAATTATGGTTATAATTGGGGATATGGGAATATTTGGTGATATGGGTATCATTGGGGGTATGGGTATAATTTGGGATATGGGTATAATTGGAGGATATGGGTATAATTGTGGATATGGATATAATTGGGGACATGGGTATAATTGTTTGATATGGGTATGAATTAGGGATATGGGTATAATTGGGGATATGGGTATAATTGGAGGATATGGGTATAATTGGGATATACACTACCTTTCAAAAGTTTAGGGTCACTTAGAAATTTCCTTATTTTTGCAAGAAAAGCCCAGTTTTTTTACAATGAAGATAACATGAAATGAATCAGAAATCCACTCTATACATTGTTAATGTGCTAAATGACTATTCTAGCTGCAAACGTCTGGTGTTTAATGCAATATCTACATAGGTGTATAGAGGCCCATTTCCAGCAACCATCACTCCAGTGTTCTAATGGTACATTGTGTTTGCTAACTGTGTTAGAAGGCTAATGGATGATTAGAAAACACTTGAAAACCCTTGTGCAATTATGTTAGCACCGCTGTAAACAGTTTTGCTGTTTAGAGGAGCTATAAAACTGACCTTCCTTTGAGCTAGTTGAGATTCTGGAGCATTACATTTGTGGGTTCGATTAAACTCTCAAAATGGCTAGAAAAAGAGAGCTTTCATGTGAAAATCGACAGTATATTCTTGTTCTTAGAAATGAAGGCTATATCATGCGAGAAATTGCCAAGAAACTGAAGATTTCCTACAACGGTGTGTACTACTCCCTTCAGAGGACAGCACACACAGGCTCTAACCAGAGTAGAAAGAGAAGTGGGAGGCCCCGCTGCACAACTGAGCAACAAGACAAGTACATTAGAGTCTCTAGTTTGAGAAATAGACGCCTCACAGGTCCTCAACTGGCAGCTTCATTAAATAGTACCTGCAAAACGCCAGTGTCAACGTCTACAGTGAATAGGCGACTCCGGGATGCTGGCCTTCAGGGCAGAGTGGCAAAGAAAAAGCCATATCTGAGACTGGCTAATAAAAGGAAAAGATTAATATGGGCAAAAGCTCAGACATTGGACAGAGGAAGATTGGAAAAAAGTGTTATTGACAGACGAATGGAAGTTTGAGGTGTTTGGATCACACAGAAGAACATTTGTGACACGCAGAACAACTGAAAAGATGCTGGAAGAGCGCCTGACGCCATCTGTCAAGCATGGTGGACGTCATGTGATGGTCTGGGGTAAAGTGGGAGATTTGTACAAGGTAAAATGGATTTTGAATAAGGAGGGCGATCACTCCGCAACGCCATGCCATATCCTGTGGACAGCGCTTGATTGGAGCCAATTTCATCCTACAACAGGACAATGACCCAAAGCACCTCCAAATGATGCAAGAACTATTTAGGGAAGAAGCCGGCAGCCGGTATTCTATCTGTAATGGAGTGGCCAGCGCAGTCACCAGATCTCAACCCCATAGAGCTGTTGTGGGAGGAGCTTGACCGTATGGTACGCAAGAAGTGCCCATCAAGCCAATCCAACTTGTGGGAGGGGCTTCTGGAAGCATGGGGGGAAATGTCTCCCGATGACCTCAGCAAATTAACAGCTCGAATGCCAAAGGTCTGCAATGCTGGAATTGCTGCAAATGGAGCGACCAAAGCAAAGTCTGAAGGAGAAAATCATTATTTCTAACCTTGTCAATGTCTTGGCTATATTTTCTAGTCATTTTGCAACTCATTTGATAAATATAAGTGTGAGATTTCATGGAAAACACAAAATTGTCTGGGTGACCCCAAACTTTTGAACGGTAGTGTAGGTATAATTGAGGATATGGGTATAATTGGGGGATATAATTAGAATTGGGGGATATGGGTATAATTGGGGATATGGGTATAATTGGGGGATATAATTATAATTGGGAGATATGGATATAATTGGGGGATATTGGTATAATTGAGGATATGGATATATTTTGGGGATATGGGTATAATTGGAGATGTGGGTATAATTGGGGGATATAATTATAATTGGGGGATATGGGTATAAATGGGAGACATGGGTATAATTGGGGATATGGATATATTTTGGGGATATGGGTATAATTAGAGATGTGGGTATAATTGGGGGATATAATTATAATTGGGGGATATGGGTATAATTGGGGGATATGGGTATAATTGAGGACATGGATATAATTTGGGGATTATGGTTATAATTGGGGATATGGTAATATTTGGGGGATATGGGTATCATTGGGGGATATGGGTATAATTTGGGATATGGGTATAATTGGGGATATTGGTATAATTGGGGATCTGGGTATAATTGGGGATATGGGTATAACTGGGGGATATAATTATAATTGGGGGATATGGGTATAATTGGGGATATAATTATAATTGGGGGATGTGGGTATATTTGGGGAAATTGGTATAATTGGGGATATGAGTATAATTGGGGATTTGGTTATAATTGGGGGATATAAGTATGATTGGGGATATGGGTATAATTGGGGGATATGGGTATAAATGGAAGACATGGGTATAATTGGGGATGTGGATATAATTTGGGGATATGGATATAATTGGGGATATGGTTATAATTGGGGATTATGGGTATAATTGGGGATATGGGTATAACTGGGGATATGGATATAATTTGGTGATATGGGTATAATTGGGTGATATAATTATAATTGGGGATATGGGTATAATTGGGGATATGGATATAATTGAGGATATGAGTATAATTTGGGGATTATGGGTATAATTGAGGATATGGGAATAATTGGGGAATATGGGTATCATTTTGGGATATGGGTATAATTTGGGATTTGGGTATAATTGGGGATTATGGGTATAATTGGGGAATATAAGTATAATTGGGGGTGGGGATATGGGTATAATTGGGAATATGGGTATATTTAGGGATATGGGTATCATTGGGGGATATGGGTATAATTTGGGATAGGGGTATAATTGGGGATAAGGGCATAATTGGGGACATGGGTATAATTGGGGATTATGGGTATAATTGGAGATATGGGTATAATTGGGAATATGGGTATAATTGAGGAATATAAGTATAATTGGGGGAGGGGACATGTGTATAATTGGGGAATATAAGTATAATTGGGGGAGGGGATATGGATATAATTGGGGATTATGGGTATAATCAGGATTATGGGTATAATTGGGGATATGGATATAATTTGGGGATATGGGTATAATTGGGGATTATGGGTATAATTGGGGATATGGTAATAATTGGGGGATAATTGTATAATTGGGGATTGTGGGTATAATTGGGGATTTTGGGTATAATTAGGGGATTATGGGTATTTGTGCCATTTTAAGACATTGGTCGGCCCAGTGCAAAAATGTCCTGTTTCTCTGTAGTGGAAAAGGTTGCAAAACGGAAGAAGTTGCGGGTAAATTGAAACAATAGCAAAAATTCCAACCGTGTCTCGCAACTTTATCCCTCATGGAGGAACTTTGATGAAAAAATGTATTTGTTTTTTTCAGGTAGAGTAAGACTGACACAATGATGAAGGAGATAAAGTCCCAGAGAGGGAAGGCAGCAGAGAAATAGTCAGCAGCCTAAAATATTAAGGAGATCAGAGCGGGAGATGTTGAGGGTTGTCCCGATATAAGAGACAGAGGCTTAGAGGTCGAGGAGAAGAGCGGAGCACGAAATATCAGCCATGAGGACCCAGCGAGACACCGAGTGTAGAACAGCGAGGGCAGGTCCCGGAGAGGGACGGAGAGGGACATTTACACTGAGAGGGACATTTACACTTGGAATAATCACAATGGGAGACTCTTGTTTTCCCTCTTGAGACTCCTCTATATTGGTGATAACGGGGTCAGTCGCCGTGTTTCTGAGTCCACAGTAACATGAGTTTCCAGGTTTTTTCCTTGCTCGTGTCTGAAGTGTTGCTGATTCCTCTCTGTCATGCTTGGTGACCATTATGGATTCTGTAGGATGTCGTCAATGGTTCTTAGTGATGGACTCCGGCACCCTCTGTTACACGTCAGAGATCTGCGTCACATTGGAGATGGTCTATATCTTATCTGATGTCAGTAATCCATAGGAGCTATAGAGATAAGGACCATGGAGATATCCGAGGACCAGCGTCTGCTCCGTTCCTGCTCTCCAGCTTATGAATGTGGATCTGCCAATCATCAACGTCTAGAGATGAGCAAAAAATGGCTCCAAGATGAAGGAGCCACAGACACTGCAGAATCGCAGCAATGCCGAATGCTGGGCCTCGTTGGAGCCGGGAGGTAACCTCCGAACCAGGGAAACCGCAACGAAACTTAATACAGACGAGAATCCCATGTAACCAATCAGAATGCACAACGCAGCGACGGAACCTTCGTTACATCGTAATATCATCGTCTTCCTGTCAGACTGGAGGTCGGGAGGGGTGGAGAGAAGATCAGCCAGACCTTGGACATCATGAGTTGTCCCACTGGACAGATGACAACCAAAATGATGGACACTCCAGAGCCCACCCCATGCTTTAACCCCCTAATGACTGGGCCTGGAAGGGTCTTAATGACCGGCTACATTTTCCGTTTTTACCTCTCTGTATCTCAGCAGCCATAACTTTTTTATTCTTTCATTGACGTGGCCGTATGAGGTCTTGTTTTATGCGGGAGAAATTGTATTTTTTTTTTCTCATAGTTTGGAGGTAGAAAAAAATAAATTTTACGGCGTGAATATAAGAAAAAGCGATTCTCGGCATAGTTTTTCTTGTTCATTTTTTATCCCGTTCGTGTTTCACACTAAATAACCCATTAGATTAATTTTTCATGTTATTATGGTCGTTTAGATATCTAATATGTGTAGGTTTTTTGTTTTTATTTAGTGTAGGGGCAATCAAATATATTTTATGCAAAATAATGCCTTTATTTTATTTATTTATTTATTTATTTTGTTACTTTTTTTTTAAATCCCATTAAAGGCTACATTTATTTACAACTTTATTTTTTACTTGTAATGTATTAGCATACTCCTGTAATATGCTAATATTACACTGTGTCACTATGACATCACATAATGACATCACATAATGACATCACATAGTGTGCCCAAACGACAGGCTTACTGAACAGACAGCCCTGGGGTCCTTTGTAGGTCCCAGGGCTGACTGCAGAGGGATTCCCCGGTCTTTGATCACATCAATGGGTTTCCAATGATGAGATCAAAGCAGGGAGTTCCCTTTGATTTTGCCGCGGTCACAGACCGCAGCGATCAAAGGGTTAAACAGCTGGGGTCTGAATGTTTTCCGATCCCAGCTGTATTCAGCAGGCTGCTTCTAAGATCAGGAGCTGTAAGTTACAGCTCCTGCTTAGAGGATGGGTGCTCACAGGAACGCTCATCAGCCTCTTCTACAGCGACGCCAAAAGACGTCGCTGTAGACTAAGGACATGCACCGCCTGCCGTCAATAGACGGGGATGATCAATAAGGGGTTAATGTGCTCCCAGGTTGGGGGCATTGAAGGCCAAGAAGACTAAGAAGGATTTGCCAGAATACAAGATACAGACACCATGAAAAGGATCCCGAAGGCGGATTGTCTCAGCAAACAGGTCATATCCATGGGTCGTCCAATAAATAGCAAGGAGCAGAGGAAGGAGAAGGGAAGAGAGACGAGCGGGACGTAGCTGATGTTCTGGTTATTGATCTACCAGTAGATCCACAGGTGACCACACAAAAGACAATGGAGAGAAGCGGCAGAGATATTCCAAATCCATCATTATATCAAAGTAATTCAATGGTCTTCAGGAGGCAGACGACTCTCATCAGAGTAATGATCTGCAGGACACGTCATACATTCACAGCTTCTACATGACAGAAGGGGTCCTGCAGGTCATGGGGGGCGACATTCACCTTAATGGAAAAACCATAGCTCCCCCTAGTGTTCAGTGCTCAGTTTATATCATATTAGCAGTTGGAAAGGAGGTGACCCGTATACTGCACAGCGCCCCAGCTCTCTGTATCCACTCCTGAAATCAAGTGATACAGGATTGGACCATTATTGTAAAATATTTTTGGATTTTTACATTTGACCATTGTTTTTAACTTTGGGTCATGTGGAAGCCTAAAAAAAGGATTGATCGCATCCTGGTCATCGTTGTGTTTGTCTCATGGGCCGATATGAGGAGAGGGCGGAAGCTGCTCGGTGTCTGAGAGAGAAGGAGGAATCTGAACAATTCCAGTTTGTGGTTCTAGATGACACCGAGCCTCGTGCTTCTCACACATCATGTGATGCTCCTTCATTATCTGAACCCATAAAGTCATTTTCATTTCAACCCCATTTTCTGATCAATAAGAATCGTCCACTGATCGTCCCCCGAGTGCTTATAGGACATTGGTGTAGATGGGGTTATTTCCATCGCATCCTTCAGTGCAGTCTGACACCTTCTCAAGTCCTGAAGACGTGGCAAATAAGTTTACAAGGTACAAGCGCTTCCTCAACTCAATACAATCTGTACTGAATCATCTGTTGTGCTGAAGACCTGTCCCGCTGAAGACACCACGCAGCTGGAACAGCAGATGAGGCCCTCCGCCAGCTGATGAGTGAGGACCTCCACCAACAGATGACTGAGGACCTCAGCCAGAAGACGAGTGAGGACCTCCGCCAACAGATGAGTGAGGACCTCCGCCAACAGATGAGTGAGGACCTCAGCGAGAAGGTTAGTGAGGACCTCAGCCAGCAGATGAGTGAGGACCTCAGCCAGTAGATGAGTGAGGACCTCAGCCAGCAGGTGAGTGAGGACCTCAGCCAGTAGGTGAGTGAGGACCTCAGCCAGAAGATGAGTGAGGACCTCAGCCAGCAGATGACTGAGGACCTCAGCCAGTAGGTGAGTGAGGACCTCAGCCAGAAGATGAGTGAGGACCTCAGCCAGCAGATGACTGAGGACCTCAGCCAGCAGATGAATGAGGACCTCAGCCAGAAGAGGAGTGAGGACTTCAGCCAGAAGATGAGTGAGGACCTTAGCCAGCAGGTGAGTGAGGACTTCAGCCAGCAGATGAGTGAGGACCTCTGCCAGAAGATGACTGAGGACCTCAGCCAGCAGGTGAGTGAGGACCTCAGCCAGCAGATGAGTGAGGACCTCAGCTAGCAGATGAGTGAGGACCTCAGCCAGCAGGTGAGTGAGGACCTCAGCCAGCAGATGAGTGAGAACCTCTGCCAGAAGATGACTGAGGACCTCTGCCAGAAGATGACTGAAGACCTCAGCCATCAGGTGAGTGAGGACCTCAGCCAGAAGATGAGTAAGGACCTCAGCCAGCAGATGAGTGAGGACCTCAGCCAGAAGAGGAGTGAGGACCTCAGCCAGAAGAGGAATGAGGACCTCAGCCAGAAGAGGAGTGAGGACTTCAGCCAGAAGATGAGTGAGGACCTCAGCCAGCAGGTGAGTGAGGACCTCAGCCAGCAGATGAGTGAGGACCTCTGCCAGAAGATGAGTGAGGACCTCAGCCAGAAGAGGAGTGAGGACCTCAGCCAGAAGATGAATGAGGACCTCAGCCAGAAGAGGAGTGAGGACCTCAGCCAGAAGATGAGTGAGGACCTCAGCCAGCAGATGAGTGAGGACCTCAGCCAGCAGGTGAGTGAGGACCTCAGCCAGAAGATGAGTGAGGACCTCAGCCAGAAGATGAGTGAGGACCTCAGCCAGCAGGTGAGTGAGGACCTCAGCCAGAAGAGGAGTGAGGACCTCAGCCAGAAGATGAATGAGGACCTCAGCCAGAAGAGGAGTGAGGACCTCAGCCAGAAGATGAGTGAGGACCTCAGCCAGCAGATGAGTGAGGACCTCAGCCAGAAGATGAATGAGGACCTCAGCCAGAAGAGGAGTGAGGACTTCAGCCAGAAGATGAGTGAGGACCTTAGCCAGCAGGTGAGTGAGGACCTTAGCCAGCAGGTGAGGACCTCAGCCAGCAGATGAGTGAGGACCTCTGCCAGAAGATGACTGAGGACCTCAGCCAGCAGGTGAGTGAGGACCTCAGCCAGCAGATGAGTGAGGACCTCAGCTAGCAGATGAGTGAGGACCTCAGCCAGCAGGTGAGTGAGGACCTCAGCCAGCAGATGAGTGAGGACCTCTGCCAGAAGATGACTGAGGACCTCTGCCAGAAGATGACTGAGGACCTCAGCCAGCAGGTGAGTGAGGACCTCAGCCAGCAGATGAGTGAGGACCTCTGCCAGAAGATGACTGAGGACCTCTGCCAGAAGATGACTGAGGACCTCAGCCAGCAGGTGAGTGAGGACCTCAGTCAGAAGATGAGTAAGGACCTCAGCCAGCAGATGAGTGAGGACCTCAGCCAGAAGAGGAGTGAGGACCTCAGCCAGAAGAGGAATGAGGACCTCAGCCAGAAGAGGAGTGAGGACTTCAGCCAGAAGATGAGTGAGGACCTCAGCCAGCAGGTGAGTGAGGACCTCAGCCAGCAGATGAGTGAGGACCTCTGCCAGAAGATGAGTGAGGACCTCAGCCAGAAGAGGAGTGAGGACCTCAGCCAGAAGATGAATGAGGACCTCAGCCAGA
Organism: Rhinoderma darwinii; assembly: GCF_050947455.1. Classification (NCBI taxonomy): domain Eukaryota; kingdom Metazoa; phylum Chordata; class Amphibia; order Anura; family Rhinodermatidae; genus Rhinoderma; species Rhinoderma darwinii. The sequence goes on from NC_134688.1 coordinate 1,133,320, forward strand.
AGAGGAGTGAGGACCTCAGCCAGAAGATGAGTGAGGACCTCAGCCAGCAGATGAGTGAGGACCTCAGCCAGCAGGTGAGTGAGGACCTCAGCCAGAAGATGAGTGAGGACCTCAGCCAGAAGAGGAGTGAGGACCTCAGCCAGAAGAGGAATGAGGACCTCAGCCAGAAGATGAGTGAGGACTTCAGCCAGAAGATGAGTGAGGACCTCAGCCAGCAGGTGAGTGAGGACCTCAGCCAGCAGATGAGTGAGGACCTCTGCCAGAAGATGAGTGAGGACCTCAGCCAGAAGAGGAGTGAGGACCTCAGCCAGAAGATGAATGAGGACCTCAGCCAGAAGAGGAGTGAGGACCTCAGCCAGAAGATGAGTGAGGACCTCAGCCAGCAGACGAGTGAGGACCTCAGCCAGCAGGTGAGTGAGGACCTAAGCCAGAAGATGAGTGAGGACCTCAGCCAGAAGATGAGTGAGGACCTCAGCCAGCAGGTGAGTGAGGACCTCAGCCAGAAGATGAGTGAGGACCTCAGCCAGAAGATGAATGAGGACCTCAGCCAGAAGAGGAGTGAGGACTTCAGCCAGAAGATGAGTGAGGACCTTAGCCAGCAGGTGAGTGAGGACCTTAGCCAGCAGGTGAGTGAGGACCTCAGCCAGCAGATGAGTGAGGACCTCAGCCAGAAGAGGAGTGAGGACCTCAGCCAGAAGAGGAATGATGACCTCAGCCAGAAGAGGAGTGAGGACTTCAGCCAGAAGATGAGTGAGGACCTCAGCCAGCAGGTGAGTGAGGACCTCAGCCAGCAGATGAGTGAGGACCTCTGCCAGAAGATGAGTGAGGACCTCAGCCAGAAGAGGAGTGAGGACCTCAGCCAGAAGATGAATGAGGACCTCAGCCAGAAGATGAGTGAGGACCTCAGCCAGCAGACGAGTGAGGACCTCAGCCAGCAGGTGAGTGAGGACGTCAGCCAGAAGAGGAGTGAGGACCTCAGCCAGAAGATGAGTGAGGACCTCAGCCAGAAGATGAGTGAGGACCTCAGCCAGCAGGTGAGTGAGTACCTCAGCCAGCAGATGAGTGAGGACCTCTGCCAGCAGATGAGTGAGGACCTCAGCGAAGACCACTGGCGTAGCTATAGGGGTCGCAGCGGTCGCAATTGCGACCGGGCCCCGAAGCCAGGGGGGCCCACGGCCCCCCGCACCACATCAATAAAAAGTTACTATAGTAACTCGGGCCGCGGGCCCCTGTTACTATAGTAACATACTTTACTTACCTTCCTGGTTCCGGATGGCAGCGGAGGTCCTGACGTAAAGCGCTGTGCGCAGCGCATGACGTCACAGCGCTATGCCGCCGCGCACAGCATCGAGACGACAGAACTCCCGCCGCGGCCGAAGAGGAAGGTAAGGTTTGCCCTGACTGGCGGGGACCGACTCCCGGGACCCGCCAATCAGCTGTTTTGAAGGGGCCGCAGCACTCGTACGAGAGCTGCTCCCCTTCATTCCTGTCACTTCATTCCGGTCACACTGTGAATCCGTGTCGGCGATTCACAGTGTGAGCGAGTAGTGAAATGAAGGGGAAGCAGCTCTCGTACGAGTGCTGCGGCCCCTTCAAAACAGCTGATTGGCTAGTCCCGGGCGACACATCAGCTATTGATGGCCTATTCTGTGGATAGGCCATCAATGTTTAGGGACTGCACAACCCCTAAGCCTACGATGTAGCAGGCTTAGGGGGCCCATGAGACAGGATCACAGATTGTGTGATCCTGTCTGCTGGGCCCTGTATCTAAGCCAATCACATGGTAGGCTTAGATACATGGCCCATGTGTGATCCTGTCTGCTGGGCCCTGTATCTAAGCCAATCACACTAGGTTTAGATACAGGGCCCCAGCACACAGTAATCTTATACTGTATAAGATTACTGTCTGCTGGACCCTGTATCTAAGCCTACCTTGTGGTAGGCTTAGATACAGGGTCCCACAGACCGTATCACACATGGGCCCTGTATCTAAGCCTTAGGGTATGTGCACAGACACTAATTACGTCCGTAATTGACGGACGTATTTCGGCCGCAAGTACCGGACTGAACACACTGCAGGGAGCCGGGCTCCTAGCATCATACTTATGTACGACGCTAGGAGTCCCTGCCTCGCTGCAGGACAACTGTCCTGTACTGTAATCATGTTTTCAGTACGGGACAGAAGTTCCACGGAGAGGCAGGGACTCCTAGCATCGTACATAAGTATGATGCTAGGAGCCCGGCTCCCTGCACTGAGTTCGGTCCAGTACTTGCGGCCGAAATACGTCCGTCAATTACGGACGTAATTAGTGTGTGTGCACATACCCTAACACGTGTTACTAATCATTTTTTGTGTGTTTTCTTACAGGTTCGGTCGTTGGACTACGGCGGATTCCAGGACTACTTCGATGACAGCTTTTTTTTTTATTAATAAAATGGATAATGAGGGCTGTGTGTTTTTTTTTTTTATTTCAATAAAATATTTTTTCTATGTCTTTGTGGTTTTTTTTTTAAACTATATTACTACCGCCTTAGTAATGGCCGCCGGCTGATTGACAGCATCCATTGCTAAGGCAGGGCTTAGTGTTAGCCGGTGCAGAGGCTAACACTAACCCCCTTTATTACCCCGGTACCCACCACCACCAGGGGTGCTGGGAAGAGCCGGGTACGATCCAGTACTTGACCATCTGTAGTGATGGTCGGCCACTGGGGTGGCCGCAGGCTGGTATTATCAGGAGGGGAAAGGTCAAAAACAGTGGCCCTTCCCATTCTGGTAATGCTGCCTGCTGCTGCTTTATTGTATCTGGCTGGTTATGAAAATGGGGGGAACCCACGTCATTTAAAAAAAAAATAATTGGAAAGAACGATGTCGGGTCCCCCCCAATTTTCATAACCAGCCAGATACAACACAGCAGCAGCAGGCAGTATTACAAGGGTGGGAAGGGCCACTGTTTTTGGCCTTCCCCAGCCTAATACTACCAGCCTGCGGCCACCCCGGTGCCTGCCCGTCACTACAGATGGTCGGGTACTGGTTTGTACCCGGCTCTTCCCAGTACCCCTGGTGGCGGTGGGTACCGGGGTAATAATGGGGGTTAGTGTAGCCTCTGCACCGGCTAACATTAAGCCTCGCCTTAGTAATGGAGGTTGTCAATCAGCCAGCGGCCATTACTAAGGCGGTAGTAATAAAGTTTAAAAAGATACAAGCACATAGAAAAAATATTTTATTGAAATAAAAAAACACAACCCTCATTAACCATTTTATTGAGAATAAAAAAAAACGCCGTCATTGAAGTCCTCAAATCCGAAGTCCAACAACCGAACCTGTAAAAAAAACACAAACACACAAAAATAATCAGTAACACATAAAGAAGCAAAATGTCAGCGAGCTGGGCCCTGTATCTAATCCTATCATGTGTGATACAGTCTGCTGAGCTGTGTATCTAATCCAATCATGTATGATACTGTCTGCTGGGCCCTATATCTAATCCGATCATGTGTGATACTGTCTGCTGGGCCACTGTATCTAATCCTATCATGTGTGATACTGTCTGCTGAGCTGTGTATCTAATCCTATCATGTGTGATACTGCCTTCTGAGCCACTGTATCTAATCCTATCATGTGTGATACTGTCTGCTGAGCCACTGTATCTAATCCTATCATGTGTGGTACTGTCTGCTGGGCCACTGTATCTAATCCTATCATGTGTGGTACTGTCTGCTGAGCCACTGTATCTAATCCTATCATGTGTGATACTGTCTGCTGGGCCACTGTATCTAATCCTATCATGTGTGATACTGTCTGCTGAGCTGTGTATCTAATCCTATCATGTGTGATACTGCCTTCTGAGCCACTGTATCTAATCCTATCATGTGTGATACTGTCTGCTCAGCCACTGTATCTAATCCTATCCATAGTTTATAGGGTCGTAGTGCTATAGATATGCTATGCTGTCTCATATACACACTATTTTTTGGGGCGGACACATATGTATTGGGGCTATTTCCCGGACATTTTAAGCCCTGAGGGTATGTTCACACGGCAGCGTCCGTTACGGCTGAAATTACGGTGCTGTTTTCAGGAGAAAACAGCACCGTAATTTCAGCCGTAATGGCATGTGGAGGCGTCTTTTGCTGCCCATTACGGAAGTAACTGAAGCTGGTTTTCCATGGAGTCCATGGAAAACGGCTCCATTTACGTCTGGAGAAGTGACAGGCACTTTTTTACGCGCCGCCTTTTGACAGCGACGCGTAAACAAAAATGACCGTCGGCACAGAACATCGTAAGACCCATTCAAATGAATGGGCAGATGTTTGCCGACGCTTTTGAGCCGCATTTTCGGACGTAATTCAATGCTAAAACGCCCTAATTACATCCGTAAATAGGGTGTGTGAACCCAGCCTTAGTGACGCCCCCGGCTGCTAGTGCTGCATTGTTGGGTCACTTAGGAGACCCAGCGATGCAGCTGAAAGCTGCGGACCGTCAGCCATGAGAAGTTTGCGGGGGGGGGGGCCCAGTAAGAATTTTTGCATCGGGGCCCATGAGCCTCTAGCTACGCCCCTGGCGAAGACCCTCAGAGCCAGGCAGTGCCGCCCACTTCATGACTTAATAACCACTGATACAAACGCAGGTTTATGCTGATTCCTTACAATACAAGTTCTTTCTCTCTATTTCCTTCATAGAAAAATGTAGGATTAATGATTTGTAAATCTTCCTGCGCCCTGGGTAACATCCCGTGTGTCTTTCGGGGCTTCTGCCAGGCACTCACAATCGTCTCAGTTGTTTCCTCGCACTCCGTATTTTTTATCTCCAGCGTTTTCATCTGAACTTCTCTCCTTTTCTGGTACCTACTCATCTAATTTACAATAATATCCCTTATATACTATATAAAGGCGTCCCAAATAACCGACCAAGGGGTCAAAATAGCTTCAGAATACATCCCAATATAATCACACATTATTTGTGGGAACCTGGAACTGATTTCTTATTCCACCTTGTCCCAGTAATTCTCCTAAATCTCAATATTAGGGAATAGTCCAATAGGCCTCTGGGCTCATACTTTATTTCCTTCACCCTCGTCGTCTTCTTACTATTTCTTAACACCAAATCATTCCAGGACAAAGTCCCACGTAACTTGGAGAAACCAGAACAAACAAGGTATTGGGATATTCCTCCCTCCACACGTCACGCTCTCCAATAATAAAGATAACTTTGTGTACTTTCCCCTCCACCTCTTTTCTCACTTTTTTCTTATCTAATCGAGGTTGTAAAACATTATTGAAATTCCCAACCACCAGTGATCCTGTATCTTCTCCATCCTGCCCGAACCTCGTCAGTTCATATAACACTTCATGAGTGTACGGAGGTGGAATATAAACTGCAGCTAGAACCAAAGATGTGCCGACTCTTATACAGAACAAATATATGATGTAGATGTATGTGACGGAGTCTAAGCAGAGGAGCCCCCGGGGGAGGGACGCATAATATGAGAAACGTAGAAGTCGCCCAGTCCACCCTCCACCTGTCCGCTGAATCCTAGGTGAGATGTGTCTCCTGGAGATAAACTATCCCGGTAGCTGCTCCTTATTATATTACACATTGCCAATCTCTTTAATCTTTTTCTCACCCCTTATATCCCAGTACAAGGACACATTAACATGTAAAATCTCAGCATATAGAACATGTGTAAGGGGTGATATCCGCCCTTTAAATTGTACTGCCCCCACCTGTCCTCCATGTTTGTTGGTACCTGTGCTCGGTGTTTTCTCCTGTGTGGAGTGATGTTTGCATCTATGTGTGATCTGCTGTGTGCCTGCCATGTTGTCTGCGGCCACTAGGTGTCACTGCAGGTCCAGTGAATTATATATAGCGCTGCCTGGCAGCAAGTGGCGGCAGTGCGTGTGTGTGGAGCACAGGTGGAGACAGAGAACTGCTGCAGCATGGTAGTGGGAGGGTGGCGCTACTGTGTGGGAGGCACTATGGGGCATTATACTATGTGAGGTTCACTATGGGGGATTATACTGTGTGGGGGTGCAATATAGGGGCATTATAATGTGTGGGTGCAGCTATGTGGGTATTATACTGCGTGGAGGGCAGTTATGGGGGTATTAGACTGTGTGGAGGCCACTATGTGTGGTCGGCAGAGTATCATTCTGCAGACCATACAAGAAAATTGTATTGTCCGTGGCTGCGGGCTATCAGCTCCGTTCTCCCCGACAGCTGCAGCCACGAGTCGGCAAGCGCTGGCCCAGTCTCCTCCTCAGGAGAAGCCAGCGCTCGCGTCTACTCACCACAGCCGGATCCCATAGGGTGCAGGCGCACACTTGTGCCCGCTCTTAAAGTTGCAGCGCATGCACCGGACCTCGTTCATGAACCTTGACCCGTGAGTACTCTGGACTATAAGAGGGGTCCAGCCCCCTAGTTCTATGTCTGAGCTTTGTTGTGTATTCCTAGTCTGTCTTGCATATGGCCCCCTAGTGTTTCCTTGCTTCCAGTGTTCCTGTTAATGTATCCTATAACTTGTATCCTGATCTAGTGCCGTGCTGAGCTGTATACCATGCCTGTTCTGCTTCTCCACACCTGACATCCACCTGCTGCCAAGTTCCTGCCAAGCCTGCCTTGCTACTGTCCGAGCTGCCACAGGTACCCTATACGAACTATAGACTTTGACCTGCGTCCTGTTGGCCAGCTGCCTTACCACCGAGACGGTACGGCCCAGTGGGTCCACAGACCCTTCGTGACAACAACAATACAGCGCTGATCACACACACAGGTAGAATATACAACAATAAAGTACAGTGGCTCACAGGAGACGTCTTCTCTCACTTTCCTTTTCATCTTCATTCGGACCAGACTACATGACAATTTCCCCTAAAGACTGCAGAGTTTCCTGCCCAGTCATCTTTGGCCCCTCACTGCAGTCCAACCCTACCCTTTATAGCAACACGAACACAGACCACAGACCAGACCCCTAAATAAATGCAGACAGCAGGCCAGACCCCCCTATATACTTATCTTTTCTTGCTCCCGTCTTGTCTTCAGCTATAGGTGCAACCACAAACAGAGTCTTGACACTGGCAGCGTCTGAACCAAATGCAAAAGTTTATCATGTGAAGTGTTCAGTCAAGTTTCAGAAACATGTAAAGATAATTTCTTCAAGTTACTGAGTAGTGGAGCAGGCTACAATATTCATCATCACCCAATATGGGGGGAGCTCACTACATACAGATATATACAGCTCCCATAGAGTTACATGATAACATTCTGCTGTCTGCGGCCACCACTAGGGGGAGCACACTACATACAGATATATACAGTTCCCATAGAGTTACATGATAACATTCTGCTACCTGCAGCCACCACTAGGGGGAGCTCACTACATACAGATATATACAGCTCTTATAGAGTTAGATGATGATAATATTCTGCAGCCACCACTAAGGGGAGCTCACTACATACAGATATATACAGCTCCCATAGAGTTACATGAAAAAATTCTGCTGCCTGCAGTCACCACCAGGGTGAACTCAATACATAGAGATATATACAGCTTCTATAGAGTTAATTGATAAGAGTCTGCTGCCTGCAGTCACCACTAGGGGGAGATTATTACATACAGATATTTACAACTCCATTAGCATTACATGATAACATTCTATCTCACTGCAGCCACCACTAGAGGGAGCTCACTACAAACAGATATATACAGCTCCTACAGAGTTACATGATAACATTCTATCTCACTGCAGCCACCACTAGAGGGAGTTCACTACAAACAGATATATACAGCTCCTACAGAGTTACATGATAACATTCTATCTCACTGCAGCCACCACTAGGAGGAGCTCACTGCATACAGATATATACAGCTGCCATAGAGTTACATTATAACATTCTGCTGCCTGTAGTCTCCAATAGGGGGAGCTCACTACATACAGATATATACAGCTCACATAGAGTTATATGATAGCATTCTACTGCCTGCAGCCACCACTAAGGGGAGCTCCAGCTAGGTTCTCCAGCACCCGGGGCAAATATTCAGTTTGGCGCCCCCCCCAACCACTTTCCCGACATCTCCTTCCCCCTCGCCATGTTTGTTTTCTCTACCAATCAATGACGTGTCATTTTTTTTCCACATAACTCGAGCATAAAAACATTTGTGCATTTTACAAGCAATATAGTTCTATACACAGCACCAGAACAAAGCTCATTACATATATGCAGCACCAGAACGAAACTCATTACAAATATACAGCACCAGAACAAAGCTCAGTACATATATACAGCACCAGAACAAAGCTCTGTACATATATACAGCACCAGAACAAAGCTCAGTACATATATACAGCACCAGAACAAAGCTCAGTACATATATACAGCACCAGAACAAAGCTCAGTACATATATGCAGCACCAGAACAAAGCTCATTACAAATATACATCACCAGAACAAAGCTCAGTACATATATACAGCACCAGAACAAAGCTCAGTACATATATACAGCACCAGAACAAAGCTCAGTACATATATACAGCACCAGAACAAAGCTCAGTACAGGGCTGAGGAGGGAGGCCAATGTAGAAAAAAAAGGGATAGTTAGGTTAGAGAGGGGTCAGACTATATTGGTGGGGGGAGAAACACACCGTGGGGAGAGGACTAGGCAACAAGATAAGGAGATCCTTTCGTTACAAAACAGCAGTGAAAATAAAAAGGCCCAAATGTCAAATAATCACATTTCTGATACAGAAAGTGAAACATTTAAAGGCAAGTTAAAGTGTATGTTCACAAATGGCAGAAGTCTAGCAAGCAAAATGGGGGAGCTGGAGGCCTTGATACTAGAAGAAGATATAGATATAGTTGGTGTTGCTGAAACATGGCTGGACTCTTCACATGATTGGGTTGTAAATCTACAGGTTTTTACACTGTTTCGGAAAGACAGGGCAAATAGGAAAGGTGGTGGTGTATGTCTGTATGTGAGAAGCGATATGAAGGTGGTGGTGTATGTCTGTATGTGAGAAGTGATATGAAGGTGGTGGTGTATGTCTGTATGTGAGAAGTGATATGAAGGTGGTGTATGTCTGTATGTGAGAAGTGATATGAAGGTGGTGTATGTCTGTATGTGAGAAGTGATATGAAGGCGGTGGTGTATGTCTGTATGTGAGAAGCGATATGAAGGCGGTGGTGTATGTCTGTATGTGAGAAGTGATATGAAGGTGGTGGTGTATGTCTGTATGTGAGAAGTGATATGAAGGCGGTGCTTTATGTCTGTATGTCAGAAATTATATGAAGGCGAGTGTAAATGAGTCATTAGAGGGTGAAGATTGTGAGGAGGTTGAAACCTTGTGGGTGGAATTACAAAGGGAGGTAAACACTGAAAAAATTTACTTTTGGTGTAATCTATAGATCCCCCAATATAACTGAAGAGATAGAAGGTCAAATATATAAACAGATGGAGCGGGCTGCACAGGCGGGTACTGTTGTGATAATGGGAGATTTTAATTTCTGGGATATTAATTGGTGTCATGGTTCGGCTTCAACTGCAAAGGGGAGACATTTCCTCAACCTGTTGCAGGAAAATTTTATGGGCCAGTTTGTGGAAGACCCGACTAGAGGTGAAGCTCTGTTGTATCTGGTCATTTCTAATAATGCAGATCTTGTTGGGAATGTCAATGTTCGTGAAAACCTCGGTAACAGTGATCACAATATAGTTACATTTTACCTATACTGTAAAAAACAAACGCAGGCTGGGAGGGCAAAAACACTTAATTTTAAGAAGGCCAATTTCCCCAGGATGAGGGCGGCAATTCAGGATATAGACTGGGAAGAAATAATGTTAAATAATGGGACAAATGATAAATGGGAGATTTTCAAATCTACTTTGGGTAATTATAGTGCAAAATGTATTCCTACAGGTAACAAGTATAAACAACTAAAATTAAACCCCACATGGGTTACACCTTCTGTGAAAGGGGCAATACACGACAAAAAAAGGGCATTTAAAAAATACAAATCTGAGGGTACATCTGTAGCCTTTGTAAAATATAAAGAGCTTAATAAAATCTGTAAAAATGTAATAAAATTAGCAAAAATACTAAATGAAAGGCAGGTGGCCAAGGATAGTAAAACAAATCCCCAAAAATTCTTCAAGTATATAAATGCAAAAAAGCCAAGGTCTAAACATGTAGGACCCCTAGATAATGGTAATGGGGAGATGGTCACAGGGGATCAAGAGAAGGCAGAGTTACTAAATGGGTTCTTTAGCTCTGTATATACAACAGAAGAAGGAGCAGCTGATGTAGCCGGTGCCAGTGCTGAGGAGCTGATGCAGCCGCTGCCGGTGCTGTTAATATATCAGTTGATATACTGAATTGGATGAATGTAGATATGGTCCAAGCTAAATTAAATAAAATAAATGTACACAAGGCCCCGGGACCAGATGGGTTACACCCTAGAGTTCTTAAGGAGCTTAGTTCAGTTATTTCTGTCCCCCTTTTCATAATATTCAGAGAATCTCTAGTGACTGGTATAGTGCCAAGGGACTGGCGCAGGGCAAATGTGGTGCCTATTTTCAAAAAGGGCTCTAGGTCTTCCCCAGGTAATTATAGACCAGTAAGCTTAACATCAATTGTGGGGAAAATGTTTGAGGGGCTATTGAGGGACTATATACAGAATTATGTAACAATAAATAGTATTATAAGTGACAGCCAGCACGGTTTTATAAAGGACAAAAGTTGTCAAACCAACCTGATCTGTTTTTATGAAGAGGTAAGCAGAAGCCTAGACAGAGGGGCCGCTGTGGATATAGTGATTAAATGAGAGGTGAGCAGAAGCCTAGACAGAGGGGCCGCTGTGGATATAGTGTTTTTGGACTTTGCAAAGGCATTTGACACTGTCCCTCATAGACGTCTAATGGGTACATTAAGGACTATAGGTTTAGAAAATATAGTTTGTAATTGGATTGAGAATTGGCTCAAGGACCGTATCCAGAGAGTTGTGGTCAATGATTCCTACTCTGAATGGTCCCCAGTTATAATTGGTGTACCCCAGGGTTCAGTGCTGGGACCACTATTATTCAACTTATTTATTAATGATATAGAGGATGGGATTAATAGCACTATTTCTATTTCTGCAGATGACACCGAGCTATGTAATATAGTTCAGTCTATGGAAGATGTTTGTGAATTGCAGGCAGATTTATACAAACTAAGTGTTTGGGCGTCCACTTGGCAGATGAAGTTTAATGTAGATAAATGTAAAGTTATGCACCTGGGTACCAACAACCTGCATGCATCATATGTCCTAGGGGGAGCTACACTGGGGGAGTCACTTGTTGAGAAGGATCTGGGTGTACTTGTAAATCATAAACTCAATAACAGCATGCAGTGTCAATCAGCTGCTTCAAAGGCCAGCAGGATATTGTCGTGTATCAAAAGAGGCATGGACTCACGGGACAGGGATGTAATATTGCCACTTTACAAAGCATTAGTGAGGCCTCATCTAGAATATGCAGTCCAGTTCTGGGCTCCAGTTCATAGAAAGGATGCCCTGGAGTTGGAAAAAAAACAAAAAAGAGCAACGAAGCTAATAAGGGGCGCGGAGAATCTAAGTTATGAGGAAAGATTAAAAGAACTAAACCTATTTAGCCTTGAGAAAAGACGACTAAGGGGGGACATGATTAACTTATATAAATATATGAATGGCACATACAAAAAATATGGTGAAATCCTGTTCCATGTAAAACCCCCTCAAAAAACAAGGGGGCACTCCCTCCGTCTGGAGAAAAAAAGGTTCAACCTGCAGAGGCGACAAGCCTTCTTTACTGTGAGAACTGTGAATCTATGGAATAGCCTACCGCAGGAGCCGTCACAGCAGGGACAGTAGACACCGCAGGAGCCGTCACAGCAGGGACAGTAGACACCGCAGGAGCCGTCACAGTAGGGACAGGAGATGCTGCAAAAAAGGGTTAGATAATTTCCTAGAACAAAAAAATATTAACTCCTATGTGTAGAACTTTTTTACTTCCCCTTTCCCATCCCTTGGTTGAACTTGATGGACATGTGTCTTTTTTCAACCGTACAAACTATGTAACTATGTAACATATATGCAGCACCAGAACAAAGCTCAGTACATAAATACAACACCAGAACAAAGCTCAGTACATATATACAGCATCAGAAAAAAGCTCAGAACATATATACAGCACCAGAACTAAGCTCAGTACATATATACAGCACCAGAACTAAGCTCAGTACATATATGCAACACCAGAACAAAGCTCAGTACATATATACGGCTCCAGAACCAAGCACAGTACATATATACGGCTCCAGAACAAAGCTCAGTACAGATATACAGCACCAGAACCAAGCTCAGTACGTAACTACAGCTCCAGTACCAAGCTCTGTACATATATAAAGCACCAGAACCATGCTCATTACATATAAACAGTACCAGAACAAAGCTCAGTGCATAAATACTGTAACGTCTATGGCCAGGGGCCGTCCTTCAGACTTACCCTCTGATGGCCCCGGCCATGGACATCTGTCTTTGCGGTGTCAGCTCCCTCCAGTGAGACGCCGGCACTCACTTCTGGGTCCTCGGACTGGTTCCCGCAGGGCATGCGTGCGCATGCGTTTGCCCGGCCTTAAAGGGCCAGTATGCGTCCAGCTGTCACCCATCAATAATTAGCCCAAATGGCTGCTGGACTATAAAAAGGGCTCTGCCCACTTGTTCCTCGCCTGAGTGTTGTTGTATATCTAAGTTTGTCTTTCAAATTGTCTCCCAGTGTTTTACAGTTCCCAGTGTTACCCATTCCTGCTGCCTGTACCCTGTATTCCGTGCTATCGTATCTACTGAGAAAGTTAAGTTGTGCCTTCGCTACTGTCTACATTGCCTCAGGTACCCGTTCTAAACTATAGACATTGTTTTGTACCTTGTTGGCCAGCTGCTACCCTGCTACGTGGTACGGCCCAGTGGGTCCACACGCTGCGCCGTGACAAATACAGCTAGCTCCAGAACCAAGATTATTACATATATACTGCACCAGAACCAAGCTTAGTACATAAATACAGCACCAGAACAAAGCCCATTACATATATATAGTACCAGAACCAAGCTCAGTACATATATACAACACCAGCACAAATACAGCTCAATTTAGTGCAACCCCTGCCGTATAGGTTTGCACTAAATTGTTTCCAGCTCCCAGCATGGCCCGAACAATGGTAAGGATATGCTGGGAGTTGCTGTTTCACAAAATATAAATCATATCATAATCATACCACCCATCATCTCGCTGCAGATCATACAGTGACTACAGTGCTGATTAGAGGCAGAATAAACATTTACATTAAGTGACTCACCGGTGACATATCAGATTCTAGTTCTTTTTCTCCATCCGGTCCAGACCTCTATGGTGGCTTCTCCCACAGCCCATTTCTGCAGTTTGCCGCTCAGATGTGTTCAGCTTCTCACTTTTCCAACATTTCGTCACCTATAAACAAAGATAAAGTTCTCATTATACCAAACACTACGCCCCTAAATATAATAGCGCCATACACTGCACCTCTAATTATAATAGCACCATACACTGTGTCCCACACACACACACACACACACACACACACACAAACACTGTGCCCCCTGTAGATAGTGCCTGCCATAGAGCCCCCTGTAGATAGTGCCCTATATATATCTTCCCCTATAAATAGTGCTCCACATATAGCCCAACCCTGTATATAGTGCTCCACAGATAGCCCACCTCTGTATATAGCCCCCCTGTAGATATAGCCCACCCCTGTATATAGCCCCCTGTAGAGATAGCCCACCCCTGTATATAGTGCTCCACATATAGCCCAACCCTGTATATAGTGCTCCACAGATAGTCCACCCCTGTATATAGCCCCTTGTAGATATAGCCCGCCCCTGTATATAGTGTTCCACATAAAGCCCACACCTGTATATAGTGTTCCACATATAGCCCTCCCCTGTATATAGTGCCCCACAGATAGCCCACCCCTGTATATAGCCCCCTGTAGATATAGCCCGCCCCTGCATATAGTGTTCCACATATAGCCCACCCCTGTATATAGTGCCCCACAGATAGCCCACCCCTGTATATAGCCCCCTGTAGATATAGCCCGCCCCTGTATATAGTGTTCCACATAAAGCCCACCTCTGTATATATTGTTCCACATTTAGTCCACCCCAGTATATAGCCCCCACTGTAGATAGAGCCCCCCATAGATAAAGCCCCCCCTGTAGATAAAGCCACCCCCCGTAGATAATGCCACACACATTTTTATTTGGATAAAAAAACAAACTATATAAACTAACCATAATCTCGTTCCTGCATCGTCCGGCGGCAATGGAGACCTGCTCTCTTCTGCGCAGGTCTCCTGGGGTTAAACGACGCAAGCAGCATGATGACCTGATCGCGTCGCTTGCATCTATGAAAGGCACTGATTGTCAGGGCAGAGTGACTTTCCCTGTTAATCAGTGCCTTTCAACAACGCAAGTGGCGCAAACTATCGCACCGCTTTACTCGTACAAAGGCGCTGAATGGCCGGGCACGGCTGCCTGTAGTCACCACTAGGGGGAGCTCACTACATACAGATATATACAGCTCCCATAGAGTTACATGATAACATTCTGCTACCTGCAGTCACCACTAGGGGGAGCTCACTACATACAGATATATACAGCTCCCATAGAGTTACATGATAGCATTCTGCTGCCTGCAGCCACCGCTAGAGGGAGCTCACTACATACAGATATATACAGCTCCCATAGAGTTATATGATAGCATTCTGCTGCCTGCAGCCACCACTAGGGGAAGCTCACTACATACAGAAATATACAGCTCCCATAGAGTTACATGATAACAGTCTGCTGCCTGCAACCACCACTAGGGGAAGTTCACTACATACGGATGTATACAGCTCCCATAGAGTTACATGATAAAATTCTGCTGCCTGCAGTCACCACTAGGGGGAGCTCACTACATACATACATACATACATATATATATATATACAGCTCGCATAGAGTTACATAATAACATTCTACTGCCTGCAGTCACGACTAGGGGGAGCTCACTACATACAGATATATACAGCTCCCATAGATTTACATAACATTCTGCAGCCTGTAGCCACCACTAGGGGGAGCTCACTACATACAGATATATACAGCTCACATAGTTACATAATAACATTCTGCTGCCTGCAGCCACCACTAGGGAGAGCTCACTACATACAGATATATACAGCTCCCATAGATTTACATAACATTCTGCTGCCTGCAGTCACCAGTAGAGGGAGATCACTACATACAGATATATACAGCTCCCATAGGGTTACATGATAACATTCTGCTGCCTGCAGTCACCAGTATATGGATATCCCTACATACAGATATATACAGCTCCCAGAGTTACATGATAATATTATGCTGCCTCAGCCACCACTAGGAGGAGCTCACTACATACAGATATATACAGCTCCCATAGAGTTACATGATAATATTCTGCTACCATGAACTATGCCTCAATTTTCCTATTGATCTAAAAAGTTTATTGGGGTCCAGATCTCCTGTAACGGGGGAAACAGTAGATGTGCAGGGGCACTGTGAGGGTTCTGTAGCAGTATAGGGGGCAGCAATAAAAAATATTGCACTGAAGCTGCTGCCTTTATAGACCACAGTCACTTACGAAGATGTAGGGCTGGCTGCTGCATGTGGCTTCTGCAGGCTCTAAGATCACCCACCACTGCGACACACCTGGGTGAAGTCTCCACCTTTTGTTACCTGCATAGACCCCAGACCAGATGCCAAATTGAATTAAGACCTCAAACTGACCTCTTAATGAATTCAGACCCCTGACCAGACCCCTAAATTAATCAGATCCTAGATCCAACCCCTAAATTAATTCAGACCTCTGAAAAGACTCCTTAATTATCTCAGACCCCAGACCAGAACACCAAAATTGATCACACACCAGACCCCTATGTACTTACCGCTCCTGGCTCCTGACTCAAGGTCCTGATGCTGGTGCCCAGTTCACAAGGTGCTGCTGGACAGTGTCAGGATGCTGTGTACATCGGCGCATACATTTCTTGTTAACAATTACATTTTCTTCTCCAAAGTAACTACCGCTGGGGCCCTGCTCACAACTTTAAGGTACCTAGCATGTGACGAGCAGCGGTGGACGGGGCCCCTTCTTTTTCTCTTTGTGGAGATGTGGCGAAACCGGGTCAGTGGGGGTCGGTTTACGCCTAGAGAATGTGGGCGATAGATTCAGGCGACACAGATTAACAGGGGACAAGCCACAGAGGCGCGTTTATTAACAGGGACAGACACACACAGAACCAATGCATCGCTGCTTCTCCCCTCTGGGCTGGATGGGACAGGCTACCTCACTATGGGGTCTCTCCACTGTACCTTTCATCCTTTGGGGTGTCTCCAGATCCTCCTTAGTTAGATGGGACTCCAGCACTTGTCCTCTATTACTGTCCCTAGGTCAGGTACCATCTCTGAGGTAGACAGCCCCTGCCTGCAGCTCACACTGCTATCTCATCCTCTCCTGGGCAGCAACAACTGAGAACTCATCCAGCTCCACTATATCCCTCACTCACCCCTCCCTCAGGAATCAGGCTTCCTGCTCTTGCCCCCTCCTTTTTCTTATTTACATTAAACAAGCTCTCAGCCTGTGACTCATTCTCCTACAGTGTAAGATTAACCCTAGAGGGGAGGACAGTGAAGCAGCACTGAATACAATATAATATAAATCAACTGGTTATCAAACATAACGTAATGCAGTCTGAGGGGACATATCCCCATCTAGCACCGGGCGCCATCTAAGCTATGGCACCCGAATGGCGGGAGTGCGACGGTTTGCGGCAGGCTTAACCTTTATTTGGGTACAATGCCTGTAACCGTCACCCGTTCCGCCACAGGAGGGGTCCCACGATGGCTGTACCAGCTGTACTGCCCTGATGGTGGCCCTGAAACACATTTACCTTAACATTTATGGTTTTCTACAGTAAACAATAGTTTTACGCCTTCTACTGTTGACTCTCTTGACACATCTTATCTTACGTTGTACCCAAGGAAAACAATAAAATACTTTGTGCACATTTTTTTTTAAAAAAAGTATAGAAAAACGGTAATGTGCCTTCCATCACTTATGGGAGATTGGTTATGAATGATCAATCCATGTGAAAGTTACTCATGTCTCCTCATTCCAGCAGCATTTTCCCGGCATCCCATCTTTCCTCTCCTCCAGAGATGCCCTCAGCTGGAAGCCACAGAACTGCTCCTGTTCTCTGCAGCTCTCCTCCTCCTGCTGCTGTCCATGTCAGATTGCCATGGACACTGATGCAGTGGATGATGTTGGCGGCGGCCTATCTAAAGGGAAATCCTACCTGGACCCCTCGTCTGCAGATTAGGGTACCTCCTTCTTTTGCTCTTATTTCCTGATCCTTACCCTAGCCTTGACCTTCACATTGATTCTGGCCTGGGCTCTATGTTTGTTTTGTTTTTTTCCTGCTCCTTGGATTTGTCGTCTGGTACATGTAGTTATACTCCCGTTCAGTCCCTCGTCCCGTGACTATGATTTCCGTCTCATCCTCTGAGTTGTTGCGTCCTGATCACTTTCTTGATGGCGACTATTGGCTCCTGATTTCACTACAGTTCCTTTACCACACTTGCTGCCAAATAGTGACCGTTCGAGGGGACCAATTTTGACTGGGAATGTCCATACCTCCTTGTAGGGGTTAGGGGTCAAGAATGGGGAGATTCCTTAGACTAGAGGGATCTAAACAGATTGAGGCTTAGCGGATCCACATCTCCGGTGAGAGCCATGACAGTCACAGTAACCAACCTTATCTACACCACGTCAATGTCACCATCAGAATCATCACACATTCACACTTCAACATCACCATCCCACTGATCATTCATCCATACCACAACAAAGTCATTCATCAAATCGTTTTACACCTTTTTTACACCACCTATGGAAGATCCATTCTCTCGTAAGTTTTTTGTTGATCAGAAAGTGAGATGTGAAACATCCTCTAAAATTGTGTGAATATGTGATAACTGGTATGGTGACTTAGATGTGGTGGGAATGTGATTTGTGGGATAGTGTGTTAGGAACTGATCTCTGGACTCCGCTGTCATACTGTTCAGCCTTAACCACTCTGCTATGAAGAATTCTTGCTTGTTCTAGATTTACCAGCCATGTGTTCTCTGCACCTACCATACTGATTAATTACAACTCAACAGTACACAGTTTTCGTTATCAGATTCACATAAGCCAATTAATTCACCATAAACGATATAGGGCACACAGGTTAAAACAGTGCAAACACATAAATCGATTCACTGACATTTTTTACTGAGATGTGGTGCGCATGTCCTTTGCGGCGGCTGGGTGCGATGCACTCCTCCTCCGTCTCCATGGGCGCATTGCGCATGTCCGGAACTCCCGTCACGCGTCGGGAATCCGGATGTGTGCTGCCGTGCCCGGAGCCGGATGTGGGGCTTGCCTCGCTTCCGGTCGCTCCAACGGAGATGCGCCGTTATGCATCTTACTAATTACATGTCCCAGGGACTATTTAAGGGTTGCTAAAGGGAGCACATAGACACACATCCCCCTGAGGAAGCACTTGTGGCGAAACGCGCGTCGGGGTTCATGTGGAGGAGCGGACATTAACTATCATCCTTCTTGCTGACTATGGGTAAGGCTGTTGCCATACGGATTACTTTGCAAAGCACTGTCACTTTATTTTACCCTCTTTTGTTTACATTACTCAATATACTTACATAGTATACTCACTAGGTTTGAAAATTTCCCCTTGTGAGGGGAGGTATATACTATTCTGATATAAGTAACTGTATACAACTTGTCAACCCATGCAAATTAATCAGCAATAATATTTATTACTAGTTCCGCCATTCTTACTAGAGTCTTATCTTTCTGCATTTTAATTGTGTTTGTGATATATGTTTAATAAAAGTCAAAAAAATGTATATATAAATTGGCCTCAACTGCTCTGATTGTTTTTTCTCGTGTATGGATGATTAATTAATGGATTGCACTTGTGGCCATTTACAGTAATTGCTGCCCTTTATTAACACAGTCTAGAACTTCTTGTGCGTGATCATTCTGGCTTGTCAGTGATCCATCTTTCCTGTACTTATCTAATATTATTTTCCTTTTGTATCAAATCCTGCTTTATGTCTGACCACGACTGATCCCTCTACTTGTATACCGAACTCTGCATTATGTTTAACTATGACTGATCCCTCTACTTGTATGCCGAACTCTGCATTTAGTCTAACCACGACTGATCCCTCTACTTGTATACCGAACTCTGCATTATGTCTAATCATGACTGATCCCTCTACTTGTATACCGAACTCGGCATTATGTATAACCATGACTGATCCCTCTACTTGTATACCGAACTCTGCATTATGTCTAACCATGACTGATCCCTGAGTGTCAGTATCGGAAGCATCAGTAGAATGAGAAGTATCAGTATCAGCGGTATCAGAAGTATCAGTAACAGCAATAACAGTATCAGCAGTATCAGCAGTATCTGAAGTATCAGTATCAGCAATATCAGTATCAGCAGTATCAGCAATATCAGAAGTATCAGTATCAGCAGTATCAGAAGTATCAGTATCAGCAGTATCATTATCAGTAGTATCAGAACTATCAGTATCAGCAATATCAGTATCAGAATTATTGCCAGTATCAGAAGCATTAGTATCAGCAATATCAGAATCAGAAGTATCAGTATCAGCAGTATCAGAAGTATCAGCAATATCAGTATCAGCAGTATCAGCAATATCAGTATCAGAAGTATCAGCAATATCAGTATCAGAAGTATTAGTATCAACAATATCAGTGTCAGCAGTATCAGCAATATCAGTAGTATCAGAAGTATCAGCAATATCAGTATCAGTAATATTAATATCAATATCAATAAGCATCGGTATCAGTAGTATCAGTATCAGCAGTATCAGAAGCATCAGTATCAGTATCAGTAGTATCAGTATCAGAAGTGTGAGAAGTATCAGCATTATCAGCAGTATCAGTATCAGCAGTATTAAAAGTATCAGTATCAACAGTATTAGTATCAGCAGTATCAGAAGTATCAGTATCAACAGTATCAGTATCAACAGTATCAGAAGTATCAGTATCAACAGTATCAGTATTAGAAGTATCAGCAGTATGAGTATCAGAAGTAGCAGTATCAGCAGTATTAGTATCAGCAGTATCAGTATCAGAAGTATCAGTATCAGCAGTATCAGCAGTACCAGAAGTATTAGTATCAGCAATATCACTATTAGCAGTATCAGAAATAAAAGTACCAGCAGTATCAGCAGTATAAGAAGTATCAGTACCAGCAGTATCAGTATCAGCAGTATCAGAAGCATCGGTATCAGTAGTATCAGCAGTATCAGAAGCATCAGTATCAGTAGTATCAGTATCAGAAGTGTGAGAAGTATCAGCATTATCAGCAGTATCAGTATCAGCAGTATTAAAAATATCAGTATCAACAGTATTAGTATCAGCAGTATCAGAAGTATCAGAAGTATCAGTATCAACAGTATCAGTATCAGAAGTATCTGAAGTATCAGCAGTATCAGAAGTATCAGTATCAGAAGTAGCAGTATCATCAGTAGCAGTATCAGCAGTATCAGTATCAGCAATATCAGAATCAGCAGTATCAGCAATATCAGAAGTATTAGTATCAGCAGTATCAGTATCAGCAGTATCAGCAATATCAGAATCAGCAGTATCAGAAGTATTAGTATCAGCAGTATCAGAAGTATCAGTATAAGCTGTATTAAAAGTATCAGTATCAACAGTATTAGTATCAGCAGTATCAGAAGTATCAGTATCAACAGTATCAGTATCAACAGTATCAGAAGTATCAGTATCAGCAGTATCAGTATCAGCAGTAGCAGTATCAGCAGTATCAGTAGTATCAGAAGTATCAGTATCAGCAATATCAGTATCAGTAATATCAGTATCAACAATATCAGTGTCAGCAGTGTCAGTATCAGCAGTATCAGCAGTATCAGCATCAGCAGTATCAGAAGTTTCAGTATCAGAAATATCCGTTTTAACAGTATCAGTACAAGCAGTATCTGAAGTATCAGAATCAGCAGTATCTGAAGTATCACTATCAACAGTATCAGTATTAGAAGTATCAGCAGTATGAGTATCAGAAGTATCAGTATCAGCAGTATTAGTATCAGCAGTATCAGTATCAGAAGTATCAGTATCAGCAGTACCAGAAGTATTAGTATCAGCAATATCACTATTAGCAGTATCAGAAGTAAAAGTACCAGCAGTATCAGCAGTATAAGAAGTATCAGTACCAGCAGTATCAGTATCAGCAGTATCAGAAGCATCGGTATCAGTAGTATCAGCAGTATCAGAAGCATCAGTATCAGTAGTATCAGTATCAGAAGTGTGAAAAGTATCTGCATTATCAGCAGTATCAGCAGTATTAAAAGTATCAGTATCAACAGTATTAGTATCAGCAGTATCAGAAGTATCAGTATCAACAGTATCAGTATCAGAAGTATCAGCAGTTTTAGAAGTATCAGTATCAGAAGTATCAGTATCAGCAGTAGCAGTATCAGCAGTATCAGTATCAGCAATAGCAGTATCAGCAATATCAGAAGTATTAGTATCAGCAGTATCAGCAGTATCAGCAATATCAGAATCAGCAGTATCAGCAGTATCAGAAGTATCAGTATCAACAGTATCAGTATCAGCAGTATCAGAAGTATCAGTATCAGCAGTATCAGTATCAGAAGTATCAGCAGTTTTAGAAGTATCAGTATCAGAAGTATCAGTATCAGCAGTAGCAGTATCAGCAGTATCAGTATCAGCAATAGCAGTATCAGCAGTATCAGCAATATCAGAAGTATTAGTATCAGCAGTATCAGCAGTATCAGCAATATCAGAATCAGCAGTATCAGCAGTATCATAAGTATCAGTATCAACAGTATCAGTATCAGCAGTATCAGAAGTATCAGCAGTATCAGTATCAGCAGTATCAGTATCAGCAGTATCAGTATCAGCAGTATCAGAAGTATCAGTATCAGCAGCAGCAGTATCAGCAGTATCAGAAGTATCAGTATCAGCAGTATCAGTATCAGCAGTATCAGACGTATCAGTATCAACAATATTAGTATCAGCATAATCATCATAATAATCGTAATACATATTTTATAATATTATAAAAATATATAGTAGTAATAATAATAATTTGTGATAATCCGTCATTATCATAGTAATAAATAATAATAATACAAATAAAATAAGTAATAATAATATAAAGAGTATTTTTTTATATATATTTATAATTAAAACGTTAAATGCACAACCAAAACTATGAAAAAAATAAAATATAGAAACATGGAACCCTCCCCCTCTGCATTCTATGAACCTGCCACTAGGTGTCAACCTTTACATAGAGAATACAATGACAGCTGCGGGCAGCCCAGGCTGTAATGTGGTTCTCATATATAATTGTGGAGCGCCTGTGCTGTTTGTCTGGGGATTTACTGACGACTCTTTCTGTCGTTTTCACCACATTGGACGTCGCTCTGAGATTCGCGGCTCATCATAAGTCCAGACACCTGGATAATTACATCTATTTATATCTCACAACAACTTAAAGCATCAGAATACATAATAGAGAGGGGTCCCCATAGTAAAGATCAAAATGGGCCCCTCAGTTATGCTGCTGGCTTTTACCACTCAGGCTGGTGGGTCTGAGGTTCATCCAGCCCTCCGCATTCTTTCCATGACCTTTGGCGAGATCCCCCCTTCCGCTTTTTTTTTTGCTAACGTTGCGGTTTCTCCTACTGGTAAAGAGGATAATATCAACCGGGGCTGAGCCCCTCTCTCCGAGGGTCCTATATGGTATGTATGCCTTGTCTTAAAGGTACAGCAGTTTGGTAAAGGTGTATACCAGTATAACAGAATGAGGCTGGATTCACACGAGCATGTTACGTCCGTAATGGACGGAACGTATTTCGGCCGCAAGTCCCGGACCGAACACAGTGCAGGGAGCTGGGCCCCTAGCATCATAGTGATGTACGCTGCTAGGAGTCCCTGCCTCCCCGTGGAACTACTGTCCCGTACTGAAAACATGATTACAGGGACAGTTGTCTGGCAGCGAGGCAGGGACTCCTAGCGTCGTACATCACTATGATGCTAGGAGCCCGGCTCCCTGCACTGTGTTCGGTCCGGGACTTGCGGCCGAAATACGTTCCGTCCATTACGGACGTAACATGCTCGTGTGAACCCAGCCTAACATTTAGCCGATCAGCTGCAGCTCCACTGTATCTGTAGCATGGCAGACAATGAGAACAGACTTCTGTGAATGAGGAGGAAGAAGATGTTTACAGCACAGGCAGCTGACATTTAACCCCTTAATGCACCATGACCTGCCGGTATGTCATGGTGCAGGGGGAGAAGTATGGCGCAAGCTCACACACTGAACCTGCTCCTTACGCTGCGGGTGTCAGCTGTTTAATACAGCTGACACCCTGCAATAACGGCCAGGAACAGCGATCGTGCTGTAACTGGCCGTCAAACCACTTAGATGCACAGGCAATAGGGACCATGACGTTAGAAAGAGGGGGGCGGCCCATGACGCGATCGCGGGGTGCCGATGGTTGTCATGGCAGCCCAGGGGCCTAATGAAGGTGTCCAGGTCTGCCTTCTTTCTGCTTCGCCTGTAAGGATGACTGTACACTGCAATACATTAGTATTGCAGTGTATTGAACCAGCGTCCTGACAGTCGCTGGTCCAAGTCCCCCAGAGGAACTAATAAAATGTGTAGAAAAAGTTTAATAAAGTTATCAGTAGTGAAAACAAAATAAAAAAATATTATTATTGTTAAAAACCCCTCTTTTCCCATTTTTTTTAAAAAAAGTAATGCAAAAAAATTTTACAAAATTGGAAATTATTACAATATAGCATTATATAGCAAGCGCGGTGAAAGCGTAAAAAATTAACATAACGCCAGAATCGCTGTTTTTTGGTCAACTTACCGGTAAAAAAAAGTAATAAAAGTGATCAAAAAGTTGTATGTACCAAAAAATGGTACCAATAAAAACGACAGGTCGTTCCGCAAAAAATAAGCCCTCATGCCGCTCAATCCACGGAAAATAAAAGTTCTGGCTCTCAGAATGCGGTGAAATAAATCTATTTTTTTTTTTAACAGATACTTTCCTTGTAAAAGTAGTAAAATATAAAAAAAAAAAGTATAAAAATTTGGTATCACCGTAATCGCGTTGAGCCGCAGAATAAAAGTAAGTTGTTATTTTTACCGCACGATGAAAGTCATAAAATCAAAACCCAAAAAACAATGAAGGAATCACCGTTTTTTCCAATTCCACCCCACAAATATTTTCCCAGTACATTATACGGTACTTTAAAAGGGGCCGATAGAAACTACAACTCCACCCGCAAAAAAAAAAAAAAACAAGCCCTCACACCGCTCTACTGACGGAAAAAATAAAAAGTTCTGGCCATTGGAAGGCGGAGAGTGAAAAACCAAAAAAATGGATGACTGCAAAGGGTTAAAGGACATTCATTGGTCAGATTGTAGTTGTTTCCAGATCCGCAGTTGGGAGGAAGTAGTAATCATCCGCTCCCCATTCTAGATTTGATTTGATCTGTTCCCTACATATTCAGGCTGGAACAACTCAATAGACTTCTGGCCTTCTACGAGCATAGCCGGCCCGATCCCCCAACCGTTTCCTTAATTAGCTAGTGGATGTCATTTGCTGCTATTTGTCTTTTTTTTTAGAAAATTAGTGATTTGTCTTTTTTTTTAAATGTTTGCAGTTTGTTTTACGTTATTACGTGATGGACAAAACCCTTAGAAGGAGACCAGGAAGGTGCAGGAGCCTCTACCATTCTCCGCAGGCGTCTGATTCCTCCAGAGCAGGACAGGGATTTCTTCCATCGGACACAAAATTAGTCTTGTCAAGTTATTTTGTACGGAGCTGTAGAAACATTGCTGGTAGCACGGAGCCGGACGCTGCGATGTGCACCAGGGCAGCAGATGTGTGGGGCCAGGGCCGGCTCCAGGTTTATGTGGGCCCTTGAGTGGCACAGACTTAGTAGGCCCCTTTCTGGGGGGAACTTACGGTGGCAGTAAAATGGCAGAAAACATCACTTTGTGCCCCCATATAGTAGTTAAGCCCTGTTTATGCCCCCATAAAGAAGCTAGGCCCCCAGTTTGTAGCCCACTGAAGAAAGTCCCATGCGGTCCCCTTCCTGGTAGTGCCACACAGCCCCCATCCCAGGTAGTGCCACACAGCCCCCATCCCACGTAGTGCCACACAGCCCCCATCCCACGTAGTGCCACACAGTCCCCATCCCAGGTAGTGCCACACAGACCTCCCTTCCCAGGTAGTGTCACGCAGCCCCCTTCCTGGTAGTGCCACACAGCCCCCATCCCTGGAGGTAGCTTTGGGGCTTCCTCTAGGAGTGGAATCCCCAACCAGAGCATTGCCGACGCTCTGGTCTGGGATTCCGCTTCGGGAGGAGCCCCTGACATCACTATCCATATATGGACAGTAATGTCAGGGGCTTCCCCAGAGCCGGAGTCCCGGAGCAGAGCCGCTTCTAGCACTCTGCCTGGGACTCCTTCTCTCCTCATATATGGACATTTATGTCAGGTGCAGCCCCAGAGACGGAGTCCCGGGCAGAGCGCTACTCGCACTCTGCCTGGGACTCCAGCTCTGTTCCTGACATCCACTGTAGCCTAGTAAATGGCTACCTCCCTGCTCTGCTATAGCGTTCAATAGTATCTGCATCCTAAGGACACAGATACTATTGAATGTGGCGTAGCTACCGCTGTAGCAGCCATAGCGTCTGCTAGCGGGGCTATTGGGCATGGGGGGCCCATGACGGCGGGCGGCACGGGTCCCCTCATGCCACGGGCCCCATAGCAACTGCTATGGCTGCTACAGCGGTCTTTACACCGCCTCATAAATAGGGGCTCCCTCTAGAAGCAGAATCCTATCGGCAACACCCTCACCTGATGATTCCACTCATGCCTGGAGGTGCCATGACAGCAGCGGCAGCACTCGACGGCCGAGCGGGCCTTCCGAATGGTAGTTCACTGGTTGTGGAGCGATGCAATTCTATAAGTCTGGCCCTGAGTCCTCACAATAATATATCTTCATGGAGAGTTGAGGATGCCCTCTCCCCCTATTTTCCTTTTTGTATCTTGTATGCAGGGCAGGGGCCCAATTACTGTGTTTCTCCTTATTTCCAATGTTGTGGTTTATGCAGTTTTTCATTTTTTGGTCTGGTCTGAGGTCTGAGATATTTCAAAGTCTGACAAATTTGGGCTCTGATATTGGGTTTGGGGAATTTAGGGGTCTGGTCTGAGGTCAGAGAAATGTCGGGGTCTGATATGGGGACTAAGGAATTTGGGGGTTTAGTTGAGGGTCTAAAAAATGTATAGTCTTATAGTTTGAACAAAATATTGTAAAAAATCAGCTTTTTCACTTTTTAACTAAAAATTGGTGTCAATGTCGGCAACTTGGGGTTAATTTAAGACCTTCCTGCGCGGGATTCGGGGCAATGTATGAAAAAAACTAATTTAAAGTTTAAGAAGAATCTGACAGCTCGTCTGGTGGAAGTGGAACATCAATATATTATTAACCTCTCGGTAGATACTAAGGAACCTTGGTCCACGGCACCGGAAGATTTATCTGTAACAAGAAAAGCCCAATCTCGCCAATATTGTAAGTCACAAAATTCTATTAATAATATTGAAGCTATGAAAGTGAGATCTGGGGCTATTGCTCGTGGCGTCTCTGGAATTGTGGGGGGATTGAAGTCTTATTATTCCAAGTTATAAGTTTTTTAAATCTTTATCCTCCTCCAAGAACTCAGATTCCTTCTTGATGGACTTTGGAAACACCGAGATTCATTTCCACTCAGGGAGACTCAATCCATGGGGGAATTACACGCTGCTTTGTGGTGGGGCCCCCGGACGACCTGCCGATAGTTATATCTCTTCAATTTAGAACTATAATTCGACCTCATTAATGACTGCCAACTGGCCGAAATCTATGGGAGAGGCCCTGATCATCGCCATTCTGCAGCCGGATTACGATCCTCTAAGTGTAGATGCGACGCCCCATCTGCTTCTTAATAGTGTCGTCAAAATTTTGGCAAGAATTCTCTCCAGTCATTTATAAAGCGTTGTATCTGGTGTTGTACATGAGGATCAAACTGGCATCCAATCAGCATCAGTTAATATAGGAAGATAAAATTCTACAGGGGTGCAGAGCTGTCACTCGAAGCTGTCAAGGAATTTTACAGCGTCTAGTAGCAGCACATTTGATGGACATGTGAGATGTTTGGTTTTGGCAAAAATGTGTTGAGTTTTTGAAGATTCCCTATCGCAATTCCTGCACAAGGTTGAAATTGAAAGTGGTTATTCCATGAAGGACATTTAACACTGGACAGGTAAAAAGTGTATGATCGCAGGGTGCCCCACCACTGGGACCCCCACCGATCTCTAGACCGATCACAGGGACCAGGATTTTGAATGAAGCGGTGGTTGCCCACATGCACTGCCGCTCTTTTGCTGTCACGATGGGTTGTGGACCCACTGGGCCGTACCACCGTAGCGGGATAGCAGCTGGCCAAACAGGATACTAAGGCAAAGTCAATAGTTCGAATAAGGTACCTGTGGCAATACAGACAGTAGCGATGTGACTGGGCTCGGTTGGGACCTTGGCAGCAGGCAGACACCAGGCACGGTGAAATACAGCAGGCGTAGTTTACGACACAACACGACTCCAACTCTCTACGGCACACGAACAAGGTAGTATGGGATACAGGATACAGGGAGCAGGATCGGGAACACTGGGAACTGGAAAACTTTAAGGGACCATTTGCAAAGACTAACATGGGTAAACACAACAACGCTCAGGCAATGAAGGAAGGGGCAGGGCCCTTCTTATAGTCCAGGGTGATCATGGGAGCAATCTGTCAATCTAAAACATGTGTGTGCTATGGCCCATTAAGGCCGGGAATGAGCTCGAGCGCGCACCCTAGTGGTCAGTGCAGGACAGGACGGCCGCATGTGCTGGCATCTCTGGGGAGGAAGACGTCTGCAGGATGATAGGAGTCTGCGACCACGGACGTTACGATTGCTTTATTTTCTAACTGATGTTACGGCTTCTACTCCCCCTAGAGCCAGTAACGGCACGCCCTCACCCCCCCCCCCTATCCCCCCCCCTCACAGCTCAATCCAACAAAGATGAAGTCCAGTTAAGGCAATGGTGCAAAATAACTTTATTTATTATATATTTATTGTACATTCATTTATGGTTAGATCACAATTCATCATTTCATATTTTGGTTTCAATCATACGACCCCAAACCATTTATCAAATTGATGACATTTCTATAATAATCCATATTTATTTCATTCATATTTTCGTTTCCATTCTTTTCTTTTGTCTCCTATTTTGTGTTTTCGCTATTTGCGTTTCACGCTCTTCGACATTTCTTTCTTTACAGCATTTTTCTAATTTTTTTTTCTACTTCTTAAGACTTGCACTTTTTGGTCAGTATTTGTATATAAACTTCCTTCACTTCTTATTATCGCACCTTTTACTACTGTTTGTTAATATTTCATAGACAACCTCCCGATGTATTTATCTCATGAGATGTTCCCAGCCCCTCCCAACCCTCCTACTCCCCATCTTGACATTTTATACTTGCCATCCCCACACTCTTTTCCCTTCCCATCAATTCCCTCTCGCTTATATGCCCCTTTTTCCTACAACTGACGGGTCCGCCTCGCACGTGCGCCCCCTGGCCTCTTCATTCTGGCGTCGGCCGGTCACCTAGGAAGTCTGTGACGTGACCGAAACCAGCATCCGGCAGGCGCATGCGCGGCCCATAAGCATCAGCCCATTGTTTAACAACTGGGTAAACAGTGCCGATTCTTCGGGAGGAGGTTCAGCACCAAGCAGCTGACCTCCCCTCCCGCTCCACTATTTATATCCTCAATGTCCACAGTAACGGGAGAACCCCCCAAAAACCACACACCCCCGCCGATCATCATCCTAGGCTCTCACATAACAGCCGCTACAGCACTCATTATATTCCCCCCACCCCCGACCCTCTCTCCCAATTGTTGCATCAATTATCCAGTTACACAACTTTATCAACACCCCCAGTGAGGTCCTAGCGCAAGTTTCAAAGGCTTATTTACACACGCAGGTCAGTTACTCCATACACTTCATTGTCTCATGTTTACTTGATAAAGGGGTTCTGTTTCCCCAAAACAGGTTGTACCTCAATAAACTTTATATTTTTTATGCGAAAAACAAGTAACAAGTGTATTGGTCCGCTCACCATTATTGCAGGGTAAAGACGCCACGACCCATCATCCATCAGTGATCAGACAGAGAATCCACGTCGGAGGGCGGTAAATATCCAAAGAAAAAGTGAGGGTTCCGGCACACGATAAGGTAAGTAAAAAATGCAATGCTGTTTATTGGTATCAAATAATAAAACAAGTGTTTAAAATCCCGGGCAGAAAACGCCCACGCGTTTCGAACTTCTTCATTTTCCTTTTCTATGTACATTTTATGGTGATCTATTGTTTTAGACAATACATTTTCGCTTTTTTTCAAAAACTCGCTTGTTTCGTGGAAGTTTTGAGCCTGGATGGTGTCGCTTTTTCACAGTGGTTCTGATTCCCATTGTTTTATCTATTCAATGTCTATGGAAACAGCCGACCGATGTACTCAGCTGTCTCGGGCGTCCCCATAGACAATGGATGGAGTGGCAGTGCACACGTGCAACCACCGCTTCATTAATAATCCCCCTCACTGCAATCGTTCTAGAGATCGTTGGGGGTCCCAGCAATCATACATTTATCACCTATCTATGTCTTACGTGGGAAAACCCCTTTAAAGTGTAGCTAAACATTTGACAAACTTCTGACATGTCAGAAGTTTGGATTGGTGGGGGTCCGAACACTGAGACCCCCACCAATCGCTAGAACTAAGCAGCTGAAGCGCTGGTGTGAGCGCTGAGCCGCTTCGTGTTTTTTTCCGTAGAACCGATGTATCGGAGTACGGGCTCATAGACTTTCTATTGAGTCCCTACACCGATACATTTATTTCTGGAAAACGCTCGGACCCCCACAAATCCAAACTTCTGACATGTCACTACGACATAAATATAATGGTGGTTTCTCTTGGCTCAAATACCCACAATAACTCTCAGACCAGAGCAGGCAAAACTAAATTGGGTCTGATCTAACAAATATCCTAAATGACATCTATAAAGTACAGTGAAGTTTACCGCTCAGACGGCACCGTTAACAGTCCAATATCATTCAGTATAGACACTCTCTCCCAGAAAAATGCAGTGGACAGTCCGAAATCCAATGAGGGTGTGGATGGTAATTCTTATTGTATATAGAAAAAATATGTGGTTATAACCAAACCATACCTAACAAACCCAAAATTGCAATATAATATAGCACGGTGCCATTCCTGATAAAGATGATAGAAAAAAGAAAAAGAAAAAATGATCCAGAAATATAACTAGGCACTCTTGGGTTAAATAAAATTAAACATAGTATTTTATTTTTGAATCCAGATAATACCGGCAACATTTAATTTATACATGAATACAAAATTTACAATTTAAAAGAGAATTCTCCTGGCCAGGAAAGGAAACATACAATAGAACCTTCAAACATAGGTGATATTGCCTGATGGATATATCAAACTATATATGTATAAAACAATTTTGAAAAGATTTCAAAAAATGAAAAACCGCTGGGTCGTGTTCACACTTGCGGTTTTCAAACATATATATTATTTATATCACAAAATGGCCAGAGTTCCTATGTGGAGTAGCTGGTAATGAAATTTTTAAAGAAATTCACTTTATGTGTAAGTAACATGACTTTACTCTCAAGATAGGAAAATAGCCTCATGAATTAAAGGAATGTGATTAACAGCGTGCTTTTTTTTCCCCTTCTCATTAATGAATCCTCAGATCCAAATCAGATTTTATGGTGATAGGAAGTCTTTTCACAGACCTTTGGGTCAATGTGTAGCTCTCATGATATTAGGCTTTGAGGCAAGACATCAACTTTTATAGGTTTTTACGTTTACCTTCGATATCCAGCAAGTGCCGGGAAACCATGCAGGGAGGCGGTCAGCTCCGAGGTGGAAAATAGCAAATCTCCACAGAAGGAAAGTTCACTTGTGTGGCCACACATAAATTTCAAAGCCTTCAAATCTCCACCCAACAATGCAGGATCGCACGCCGGTATATCAGCTGAATAAGGGCACTCCGAGAGGAACGGACCCAACGAGACAAGATCGCACGCCGGCAACCAGGTAAGTAAAAATTGCAGAGTATGTCTCCTTCCACGTGTGATCTTCAACACTGGACAGGTATTCTCAGGGCAGGGTTTGGACGTCACTACCCGCCCCGTTAATTAGAACAGCTGACGCGTTTCATCCCTGAACGGGATTTCTTCAGAGCAGTTTGACAGGTACTGCCAAACACACCATATTTATAGTGTCCCAAATTCATTCATTGGTTCAATGATAAAAAACATAATGTTTAAAAGATGTTATAGATAATATATCTAGATCTTTCATGAGATGCCATAATGCTATTTATCTCTCAATTTTGATAACCGACATAGACATTTTTATATTCAAACATGCAAATCGTATATCCATTAAATCACATCCATAAGTATATTCGGTATTTTCAAAGAGAGGGCAATCAGTGGTGTGTCTATACTTAATCAAGATAAGACCAATAACTGAATTTTACATAGGAGTACAATTGCTACCTGAACTCAATTATTAATATCAATTCTTCCGTAAATACCGTTGACTACTAATATCCAGACCCTATGTTCGATTTCTGAGGGAACAAATTTTTCTTCAATCAGGGATCCTTTATTATGCCCTTTAACAGGTTCCCGACCGCTGGCCGTAAATATACGGCCAGCGGTCAGGGTCTCTAAAGTCCGGCGTATAGTATATATACGGCCGCACTTCAGAGACTGTGCACGCGCGATCGCGTGCACACAGCTCTATGCCCTGGCTGTTGCTAACAGCCATGGGCACTGGGCAGAATGTCAGGGGTCAATCTTTTGGCCCCTGAACATGTGATCGCTGTGACAACCAATCACAGCGATCACATGCATTTCTGCATAGAAAACAGTGTGCACGCGATCGCGTGCACACAGCCCTGTGCCCTCGCTGTTACCAACAGCTCTGGGCACTGGGCAGAGTATCAGGGACCAATCTGATGGTCCCTGATCATGTGGTCGCTGTGAAAACACAGCGACCACATTTGTTTTATTTTGACTTTTCTGGCAGTAAATCTCCTGCCTCTTTTCTTCTCCCCAAACATTGTTTCAGTTTGAGGAGAAGAAGAGACTCGGGAGAATCTGCCAGAAGATTACAGTTACAGTTACACAAAAATACAGTTACACTCTAAAACATTCTCTGTATAGATAGATTTCTATCTATCTATACAATCTATCTATCCATCTATCTTTTTTTCTATATATCTACCTTTCTATCTTTTATTCTATTAGAATAGGCAGGTTGGGAGTATATAATTATATATATATCCACATATATATAATATATATAGCAATAGCGGTTTATTTTTTTGTTAGCGGTAGTGTAGATATATATAGCAGTTAGTTTGTGTGTTTTATAAAAAAAAAAATATATATAAAATAAAATTTGTTTAGTTAGTGTTAGTGTTAGTTACGTTATGGCGAGGAAGTTGTTTAGCGCCGAGGAGGGATACGCCATGCTGTGGTCTGAGTCGGAGACCGCATCAGAGATGGTGTCCGAGATGGAACCTGTTTTAGGTAGTGACGATGACAGCGTCACTTCAGGTTCATCTTCAGGGGACGTTGTCCCTGATGCAGTCGAAACTGCAGAACATGAAAGCGCAGGGCCAAGTAGCGCTGTAGCACGGGACAGCCTGGTCCCTCCAGTCCAGGCTCTTGTATGGGCACCTGCCCCATCTTTTGGGCCTAGAATCCACGGATTTACGGCCACTCCTGGCATAACCGTGGACAATACAAATTTTGTCCAAATGGATTACTTCCATTTATTTATAACGGACGACATCCTAAATCAGATTGTCCACGAAACAAATTTATATGCCACGCAATATATAAGGCAGAAACCTTCATCCACCCATGCCAGAGATTGGACGCCCACCAATTTGCAGGAATTAAAAATTTTTTTGGGGCTCACCCTAAATATGGGTATTGTCAAAAAGCCCTCCATTAGGTCTTACTGGTCAACAAGACCCGCCCAAGCCACCCCAGTATATTCTGCAGTAATGCCCAGGTCTCGTTATGAGACAATAATGAGGTTCCTCCACTTCAATGACAACGCACAGGCCCCCCCAAGTACCGATGCAAACCGGGATCGGTTGTTCAAAATAAGACCGCTAATAAATTCCCTGAATAATTTATTTCTGCAACTCTACACCCCTGAGCAGAATGTAAGTGTGGACGAATCCCTCCTCAACTTTCATGGCAGACTTAGCTTTCGCCAATATCTACCTTCCAAAAGGGCAAGATATGGCGTTAAGCTCTACAAACTGTGTGAAAGCGGGTCAGGATATACCACCGCCTTCAGGATTTATGAAGGGCGGGACCGCACAATAAATGTTCCTGGATGCCCCCCTGATCTTTCCACCAGCAGTAAGATTGTGTGGGAGATAATGCAGCCTCTGCTTCACAAGGGGTACCACCTGTACTGTGATAATTTTTATTCGAGTGTGCCCCTGTTTAGGCATTTGCATGCTGCAAGGACTGGGGCATGTGGTACCATGCGCAAAAACCGAATTGGTTTTCCACAGCAATTAGTGGGGAAGCGCATGGTAAAGGGGGACTCCTGTGCTTATGCATCTGAAGAATTGCTGGCGGTCAAGTTCAGGGATCGCAAAGACGTGTATGTGCTAAGCACGATTCATACCGCAGGAACAGTGGCAGTGAGGGAAAGAGGGGCAACATCGGACAAGCACAAACCAGTGAGCGTGTCCGAATATAACAAGTACATGGGGGGGGTGGATTTAAGCGACCAGGTTTTACAGCCCTATTTAGTAAAACGCAAAACTAAAACCTGGTACAAAAAAGTGGCCATTTATCTGTTACAGGTGGCAATCCACAACTCATCTGCGCTCTACAAAAATAACAGAGGCAGAGACACATACCTGGATTTCCAGGAAAAAATTATTGAAGGCCTCATTTTTGATGTTCAGGACACCCGAGAATGCCCCCAGTCTGAGGATGTCACGCGACTGACTGAAAGACACTTCATCAGTCGGATTCCCCCAACAGCAACCAGAAGCAACCCCCAGAAAAAGTGCCGCGTCTGCAGAAAAGACGGGCACCGCAAAGATTCCCGATATTTCTGTCCCTCATGTCCCTCGCAACCAGGCCTGTGCATTGAGCCATGTTTTAAAAAATACCACACTGTTCTGAATTATTAGATTTTAGTTAATTTGTTGAAAATATATTTGCCCTACATTACGTTTTTATTTTTCCCCTGATTTTACTCCAAGGGTGGGGGAGGGAATGGGTGGGGGGTGGATGTCATGTTTGATGTTTTCTAAAGTTCATCTGCTGGAGAGCTCCATTTGCATTAACCTGAAATTTCTTATTTTAGAAAACCCCAAAAAATAAATTCCCATTATACCCCTAGATGAATATTTTGGGATTTCGGCTTCAAGAGCAGATATTTTGTGTTATAGAAACTCTGTTGAGTTTTGTAAAACCAGCTTTGAAAAAAAGCGATTTGTGGAATAATCTTCTTCTATCCTCCGCCCTCCTACATCTCTATGTGATAATAAGGCCACATATTTGGTATCCCCGTGCACGGGAGAAGTGGCAGAATGTGAAAGGAGATGAATTTTGTCCGTGGTCTATACCGTGTGTGAAAAATGCTGGTATAAACTGACGCATTTGCTAAAAAAGTGCTGATTTTATTTTGTTCCATCTTATTCAAGAAACTTTCAGAAGAAAACTGGACTGTCTAAAAATATGATAAACCCCTTGAAGGAAACCTTGTGGGGTCTACTTGTGTGAATGAAGCCATTTATGGGGTGTTTCTAATGTTTCAGCAGCATTAGGCCCCCCAGAAAACAGTATGCGGCTCTAAAATCAAGTGCAGAATTCCTGGACCGAAAAGCCTCCTTTTATGCCAAGCCCTGGCACATGCCCGCACAGTGAATAAGGCACACATATTTGGTATCCCCATGCACGGGAAAAGTGGAAGAATGTGAAAGGAGATGAATTTTGGCCGTGGTTCATACCGTGTGTGAAAAATGCTAGCATAAACCGACGCAATTGTTAAATTCTTGCATTTTTTTCCAATTTTGCCCACTTTAGAGAAAAAAATAAAAATGATATATACTGACAAATGCCACTAAAACAAAGCCCTATCTGTCCTTTAAAAAGAGTGTAAAATTCAAAGATGAACTTTATTCACCTGCAGAGTTATAGTCATCTAAAGAAGCGCAGAGCAAAATTGTGAAAATTGCTCTGGTCATTTAGCTGTAAAACAGCCCAGTCCTTAACCGGTTAAAAAAAAGGGAAGACGCCGAAGTCTGATCAATTTATTAATTTTTTAATTACCTATACATATATAGTATGGAAATCTTATAATACTTCAGGGGAAGCAGGGAGAGAGGACCAACCTGTTAAGGTATTAGGACCCGGGTCCCCACCACCCCCAAATGAATTTGATTTTAATACAATAAAAATTTGTTTGGTAATTTTACTACTAGATTTCATAAAAATATGTATATATGTATAAGACTATGGCACATGGTAGAAGCTGTCGACAAATCCCAAGGGGGGCAGGAAGAGGGATCCAGTGTCCATGGAACAATGGATCCCTAATTCCCACCACCCACAGGGACCAAGACCGCAACTCTCCTCGCTACAAAAGATTGCAAGAGATGGATATTATGTTCATTTATTTTATATTATTTATCCAATTGATTAATCATTTCATATCGGAAATAAAGTTGCTCATACTCATTCCACTAAAAGTAGATTACCATTGTATGGGAAATAGGATATCCAGACCAAAGACACACACTAGGCTTCCCAGGGAAAAGGGAATACAATACTAGGAAACAAAACAGCCTCTTAGCTCCCATCTATTCAAAGGAACATATTACATTTTATTTCATTATTTAGTCCCCTAGGATTCAAGGTTCCCAGTGTGTAAATCCACATAGTTTCTTTTTGGAGGAGTGTTCGGTTAAGATCACCCCCCCTTCTGTCTTGAAATAATTGATAAATCCCCATGAATTTTAAGCCAGTTGGTGATTGGGCATGATATGTTTTGAAGTGTGCAGCTAAAGGATTTGTCATTTCACCCTTGGTAATGTCCCGAATGTGTTCGCTAATACGAATATGTAATTCTCGTTTCGTTTTCCCAATGTATTGTTTCCCACATGGGCAGATAATGGAATAAACGACCATGGTTGAGCGGCAATTAATAAAATTATAGACTTTGAATTCCCTTTTATGTTCACTGTCAAGAAAAGTGTCTGATTTTAACACATACTTACAGCATTTACAAGAGCCACACATGAACATTCCTTTTGGACGTTTCTGTAGCCATTTCTCATTGTCTGGGGTCCTTCTCTTGAACTCAGAACTCACCAACATATTCCTCAGCGTGGGGGCCTTTCTGGGAACCATACTCGGTACATTCCCAACTATTGAGTTGATTCTTTTGTCCAAAGTTAAATGTGGCCAGTTTTTAATCATCAAATTCCGAAGTATGTTCCAATGGGAACCATACCTCGAAATGAATCTGACTCTATTGTCACTGTTATCTTTTTTACCTCTCTTGAGAATTTCCTCTCTATTCTGCCTAGATGCCCTATTGTATCCTTTCTTGATCATTTTTTTGGAGTATCCCCTATCTTCAAAGCGAGAGGATAGATCGTGTGCTTCGCTTTTGAAGTCCCTGAAATCAGTACAGTTACGGCGAATTCGAAGAAATTCGCTTATCGGGATCCCCTTAATTTGAGAGGGAAAGTGATGGCTACTTGCTGCCAAAAGGGTATTACCTGATGTTGGTTTCCGATATGTGGTCGTTTTTAATCTATTTCCCTCCCTATGAATATTAAGATCTAGGAAGCTAATGTGATCCTTACTATAAGTAAAGGTCAAAAGGATATTCAATTTATTGGAATTTAAATCTCCGATGAAGCTTTCTAGCAAATCCAATGGTCCCTTCCAACATAAGAGAACATCATCCATATATCTAAGCCAAACGGAGGCGCATTTTAATTTTATTTAACCCAAGAGTGCCTAGTTATATTTCTGGATCATTTTTTCTTTTTCTTTTTTCTATGGTAATTCTTATCCTTGTAGTTCCACCGAGCTCCTCATCGTCTCTCTCCACATTCAAAGAACTCCTGGTAGGAAAAGGATCTTATGTCTCTAATAGATGGAAAAAGGAAGACACATAGTGCAACACCCTCTGCAAAAAGATTTCTCCACGCCAAGTGTAATCAATACTCACAGAAGTAACAAGAAATAAAAGCATCAAGGTAAGTAAAAATCTTTAACATTTCTAGGCGGCGCGCCAAACACTCTCGCTGTGACATGTCAGAAGTTTGTCAAATGTTTAGCTGCACTTTAATGATATTTTTCCGCTCCATCTTGCTGGCCGTTTGGTGGCCTTTCTCCCCATTGGTGTTTGCGGTGGCGTTAGAGCCGCTCTCCATATGTATCAGGAATAATCCCGGGGTTGACAGCTTCGAATAGCCAAGTGAAGAAACATCTCTCTTTGGGAGTGACATCCTGGTATATCTGGTCGGGGCGTCCGTGGCTTTGCCGGTAGTTCTTCACACACTGGATTCTTTTGGTTGATATTCACTACTCAAACGCCATTGGAATAAATCCTTATTATTTCCACTCGGGGATTATAAATAAACCTCAAAACCAATATTCCCGTTCCAAACCGATGTGAAGATTTGGGTGAAGTTTCTTCAGACAATCCAACTGATTACCAGAAATAAAAGATCACTCCTCTGCCTTATTATATGAGACTGGGCACAAGTGACATCTTCTCTATGTATCTAGAATTAGCCTTGTAGAAATCTCCCGTGTCTATGTTTTTAACCCCTTAATGCCCCGTGACTAAATGATACGTCATAGTGCGGGAGGGGGAGGGGGGAGCGGGCTCACGTGCTGAGTCTACTCCATACGCTGCAGGTGTCGGTTGTGTATTACAGCTGACACCTCGCACTTGCAGCTAAAAAAAGCGAACGCTCTGTTCCTGGCAAATTAACTACTTAGATGCCGTGGCCAATAGTGACTGCGGCATCTAAGCCGTTAGAAAGACAGGGGTGGCCACTCCAACAGCCCATCAGCCCCCATTGTGACAGGATTGCAGGGTGCCGATGGTTGTAATGGCAGCCCGGGGGCTCGATGAAGACCCCCATGCCTGCCTTCTTTCTGCTCCTGTTAAGCGCTGCCTCTGGCAGGGCATAACAAGAGCCTGTAAAAATGACAATATTCTGCACTACATATCCAGAAACATCTTTACCCTGCACGTAAATCTGTGGCAAGATATTGAATCTCAATAAATTAATGGAAAAAATATATAATACATTTTTTTTAATCATAATAATTTGCTATGTGAAGAATTTGAAATGGTCGGAGTTCTGTAATATGTGGAAAGCCGGAAACCTCGGTTAGATTCTTTTGCTCCAGAAAAAATATCATTATTTCTCATATATAAATGTAAAAAAAAGAAAGAGAAAAAAAAACGAAAAAGCCTTGTAGGAGCTTCTTATTCGGAAGATTTCCAGCTCTATGATAATGAGTCACTGCTCAGTCATCCAAGGAAGGTCAATCTCTTCTTCATAGATGTGGACGCGACTTCATTGTTTGTATGTACCAGATAAAGCAAGACTTGATGTTCTAAGAATAAGTTCATCATTAGAGATGAGCAAATAGATTTTACACTAATTAAATTCATTATGAATTTCCCAAAAGTTTAGAATTTTTGTTAATCAAAATCTTATGAGAGTCATCCCATGTGAATCGCTCAAACAGGCGGTCGCCATTTTCAGATCAGAAGACAAGAGGACAGACAAGAAAAATCACATGACCTTTGGCCCGGTGGGCTTTCCCATAATACCTCGCAGGCAGCCCTCCCTATAGCACAGTAAATCATAAGGGGTATAGATGTGAGTCACTGACAGTCATATGAGTCATACACCCTATAAACAACACAACCAGGAAAAGCTGCTGTATTGTGGAATACAGAGAGGAGAGAGAGGACGTCAGATAGAGAGTGAGAGACAGCAACACAGAATGCAGAGAGCACGTCAGATAGAGAGTGAGAGATAGTAACACACGGAATGCAGAGAGGATGTCAGACAGAGAGTGAGAGATAGTGACTCAGAATACAGAGAGAAGAGAGAGGGTGTCAGACAGAGGGTGAGAGATAGTAATACACAGAATACAGAGAGGAGAGAGAGGACGTCAGATAGAGAGTGAGAGATAGTAACACAGAATGCAGAGAGGACGTCAGATAGAGAGTGAGAGATAGTAACACGGAATGCAGAGAGGAGAGAGAGGACGTCAGACAGAGGGTGAGAGATAGTAATACACATAATACAGAGAGGAGAGAGAGGACGTCAGATAGAGAGTGAGAGATAGTAACACACAGAATGCAGAGAGGACGTCAGATAGAGAGTGAGAGATAGTAACACGGAATGCAGAGAGGAGAGAGAGGACATCAGACAGAGGGTGAGAGATAGTAATACACATAATACAGAGAGGAGAGAGAGGACGTCAGATAGAGAGTGAGAGATAGTAATATACAGACTACAGATATATATATACAAAAAATTAATCTTCTTCTATACTAAAGCTAAGAATATCTACCATTTGGCAGAAAATAGTTGGTTAAAAGGTAGAAAAGAGGAGAAATAGCAATTAAGAGAAAATCAGTCTGAGGAAAAAACATACACACACCTGTGCTGAAACGCCCATGATGAACCTTCACCTTGCCAGTTTAACCTGGAAGTGAAGCATATGATACAAGTATATAAGATAATGTATTGTAACCAAATTTATGTGCCTGATGAAGACCACAGTGCGTGGTTGAAACGCGTTGCAGCAATCGAATTTTATATTGTTCTTTTTTAATAATAAAATCGTTGAAAATATACCCTGACGATTTTGTGAAGATACCAGTACAATCCACACCTGAGCGCCCGTTCAGAGGAGCAGCTTTTTCTTCCTAATCTAGAATACAGAGAGGAGAGAGAGGACGTCAGATAGAGAGTGAGAGACAGTAACACAGAATACAGAGAGGACGTCAGATAGAGAGTGAGAGATAGTAACACGGTATGCAGAGAGGAGAGGGAGGGTGTCAGACAGAGAGTGAGAGATAGTGACACAGAATACAGAGAGAAGAGAGAGGGTGTCAGACAGAGGGTGAGAGATAGTAATACACAGAATACAGAGAGGAGAGAGAGGACGTCAGATAGAGAGTGAGAGATAGTAACACAGAATGCAGAGAGGACGTCAGATAGAGAGTGAGAGATAGTAACACGGAATGCAGAGAGGAGAGAGAGGACGTCAGACAGAGGGTGAGAGATAGTAATACACATAATACAGAGAGGAGAGAGAGGACGTCAGATAGAGAGTGAGAGATAGTAACACACAGAATGCAGAGAGGACGTCAGATAGAGAGTGAGAGATAGTAACACGGAATGCAGAGAGGAGAGAGAGGACGTCAGACAGAGGGTGAGAGATAGTAATACACATAATACAGAGAGGAGAGAGAGGACGTCAGATAGAGAGTGAGAGATAGTAATATACAGACTACAGATAGTGGATTATTGTCAGTGAATGTGTTTCATAGTGAGTAGAGAACATAAAGTTAGATTTACAATAATTCGGTAGAGAAATATATTTTAGAGAGAGATAGTTGTCAGTGTCAGTGTGTTAGTTAAACAGGATGTGAAGGGGAAAAAAATGCAGTATTCGGGACACGGCCTCTGACAGGTACATATTCAAAATGGAGTATGTTATAGTAGGCTTTAATTGTAATTGATACTACGCGTTTAACCCCAAAGGTCAATCTAGATCAAACGGTTATGTCAAGTCATAGCTTCTCCTGATCATGAGAAGCTATGACTTGACATCACCGTTTGATCTAGATTGACCTTTGGGGTTAACTCACTCCGCCCTTCCTGTTTGTATAATCAGGTGCAATTACCATCCAAGACAAAACGCTTGTCTTTTTTTCCCCGGTCTTTCTGTGTATAAAATGATACCTGTTTCTTGTGGAACACTGTATGTACCTGAGGAAGGGACCTGTCCGGTCCTGAAACGCGTAGTATCTATTACAAATAAAGCCGCCCACTATAACATACTCCGTTTTGAATATCTACCTGTCAGGCGCCGTGTCCCGAATACTGTATTTTTTTCCCCTTCACATCCTGTGTTCGTTTTCCCCGGGAATAGCACTTTTTCTCGTGGGATAGCAGCGGGTGGCAGCCGACTTCCACAACGATCTTCATGTTATTCTCCTTTCCATGCTCAGCAATAGTGTTGTGCCTATCCTAGCACAACGCTGCCAGGTGAGTACATCAGCTCGCCTTTTGCTCACATTGTCCCCCGTTCCTTCCAATATTACCTTAGAGGAGCGCCGTGTCCTCCTCTCTTCGTTTTTCTTTATCCAGTGTATTAGTTAGACAGGCAGCCATTGCTGTGAGTGAGTGCTGCTGCAGATATACAATTCTTACATTAATTTGTGAATCACTAATCTTCATCTCACCATTCGCCAGGGGCAAAGCTAGGGGGTGGGCAGACGAGGCATGTGCCCCGGGCGCAACTAAGAGTAAAGGTGGGGGGCGCCAGAGCCGCTTCGTCTATGATGGTGGCCTGCTGCCTATCTGAGGGGGCGGTGGCAAGACTGAAGCAAGCCGGCACTACCCCTCCTGCACTTTAATTGTACCTGCATCTGTCAACAACGCAAGCGGGCGATTACTTATTTGCACCACTTGTGTCGTTGAAAGGCGCTGATTGACAGGGCAAGTCATTCTGCCCTGCCAATCAGCACCTTTCATAGACCCAAGCGGCGCAATGACATCATCGTGCCGCTTGCATCTATGAAATGTGCTGATTGGCAGGGCATAAAGACTTGCCCTGACAATCAGTGCTTTTCAATGACGCAAGCGGCGCAAAGAAGTAATTGCACTGCTTGCATCATTCAACCCCAGTAGACCTGCTCAGAAGAGAGCAGGTCTGCATTGCCACCGGACAGCGAGGGAACGGGATTAAGGTGAGTATGTTAGAATTTTTTTTTATCCTAATAAATATGTGAGTGGCATTATCTACAGGGGGGGGTTCTATCTACAGGGGTCGGCTCTATCTAAAGGGGGGGCTATATACAGGGGTTGGCTATATTTGGAGCACTATAGTGGGAGCTATATGTGAGGCACTATATATAGTAGTGGGCTATATGTGTAGCACTATTTAAATGGTGAGATATATGTTGGACACTATCTACAGGGGTGGGCTATATGTGGAGCACTATCTACAGGGGGCTATATGTGGGGCCCTATCTACAGGGGGCTATACGTGGGGCATTATTTTCAGAGGGGACTATATGTGGGTCACTCTATACAGGGGGAGCTATATGTCAGGCACTATATACAGGGGGGGCTGTATGTCGGGCACTATCTACAGGGGTGGACTCTATGTGGGCACTATCTACAGGGGGGCTATATGTGGGGTGCTATTTTCAGAGGGGGTTATATATGGGGCACTATCTACAGGGCGCTGTATGTGGGGCACTATTTACAGGGGCTCTATGGGGGTCACTATCTACAAGGGGATCTATGTAGGGCACTATCTACAGGGGGCACCGTGTGTGTGGGACACAGTATATGGTGCTATTATATTTAGGAGCACAGTGTCTGGCACCATGAGAATTTTATTTTCATTTATAGGTGAAGAAATGTTTTAAAAGTGGGAAGCCCAAGACATTGAGCGGAAAACTTCAGAAATGGGTCGTGGCCTGGAGAAGTCATAGAGGTCTGGACGGGATGGAGAAGAAAAGAGAAATATAACAACCAGAATCTGAGATGTCACCGGTGAGTCACTTAATGTAAATGTTTATTCTGCCTCTACTCAGCACAGTAGTCACTGTATGATCTGCAGCGAGATGATGGGTGGTATGATTATGATATGATTTTTAATTTTTGTGAAACAGCATCTCCCGGCATATCCTTACCATTGTTTGGGCCATGCTGGGAGCTGTATACATTTTAGTGCAAACCTATATGGCAGGGGTTGCACTAAATTGAGCTGTATTTGTGCTGGTGTTGTATATATGTACTGAGCTTGGTTCTGGAGCTGTATTTATGTACTGAGCTTGGTTCTGGTGTTGTATTATTGTACTGAGCTTTGTTCTGGTGTTGTATATAAGTACTGAGCTCGGTTCTGGTGCTGTTTATATGTACTGATCTTGGTTCTGGTGCTGTATATATGTATTGAGGTTGGTTCTGGGGATGTATATATGTACTGAGCTTTGTTCTGGTGCTGTATATATGTAAACAGCTTGGTTCTGGGTCTGTATATATGTACTGAGCTTGGTTCTGGTGTTGTATACACTACCGTTCAAAAGTTTAGGGTCACTTAGAAATTTCCTTTATTTTTGAAAGAAAAGCCCAGTTGTTTCCAATGAAGATAACATGAAATGAATCAGAAATCCACTCTATACATTGTTAATGAGATAAATGACTATTCTAGCTGCAAACGTCTGGTTTTTAATGCAATATCTACATAGGTGTATAGAGACCATTTCCAGCAACCATCACTCCAGTGTTCTAATGCTACATTGTGTTTGCTAACTGTGTTAGAAGGCTAATGGATGATTAGAAAACACTTGAAAACCCTTGTGCAATTATGTTAGCACCGCTGTAAACAGTTTTGCTGTTTAGAGGAGCTATAAAACTGACCTTCCTTTGAGCTAGTTGAGAATCTGGAGCATTACATTTGTCAGTTCGATTAAACTCTCAAAATGGCTAGAAAAAGAGAGCTTTCATGTGAAACTGGACAGTCTATTCTTGTTCTTAGAGATGAAGGCTATTCCATGCGAAAAATTGCCAAGAAACGGAAGATATCCTACAACGGTGTGTACTACTCCCTTCAGAGGACAGCACACACAGGCTCTAACCAGAATAGAAAGAGAAGTGGGAGGCCCCGCTGCACAACTGAGCAACAAGACAAGTACATTAGAGTCTCTAGTTTGAGAAATAGACGCCTCACAGGTCCTCAAATGGCAGCTTCATTAAATAGTACCCGCAAAACGCCAGTGTCAA
Organism: Rhinoderma darwinii; assembly: GCF_050947455.1. Lineage (NCBI taxonomy): Eukaryota > Metazoa > Chordata > Amphibia > Anura > Rhinodermatidae > Rhinoderma > Rhinoderma darwinii. The sequence goes on from NC_134688.1 coordinate 1,177,806, forward strand.
CGTCTACAGTGAAGAGGCGACTCCGGGATGCTGGCCTTCAGGGCAGAGTGGCAAAGAAAAAGCCATATCTGAGACTGGCTAATAAAAGGAAAAGATTAACATGGGCAAAAGCTCAGACATTGGACAGAGGAAGATTGGAAAAAAGTGTTATGGACAGACGAATGGAAGTTTGAGGTGTTTGGATCACACAGAAGAACATTTGTGAGACGCAGAACAACTGAAAAGATGCTGGAAGAGCGCCTGACGCCATCTGTCAAGCATGGTGGAGGTCATGTGATGGTCTGGGGTAAAGTGGGAGATTTGTACAAGGTAAAAGGGATTGTGAATAAGGAAGGCGATCACTCTGCAACGCCATGCCATACCCTGTGGACAGCGCTTGATTGGAGCCAATTTCATCCTACAACAGGACAATGACCCAAAGCACCTCCAAATGATGCAAGAACTATTTAGGGAAGAAGCCGGCAGCCGGTATTCTATCTGTAATGGAGTGGCCAGCGCAGTCACCAGATCTCACCCCCATAGAGCTGTTGTGGGAGGAGCTTGACCATATGGTACGCAAGAAGTGCCCATCAAGCCAGTCCAACTTGTGGGAGGGGCTTCTGGAAGCATGGGGGGGGGGAAATGTCTCCCGATTACATCAGCAAATTAACAGCTAGAATGCCAAAGGTCTGCAATGCTGGAATTGCTGCAAATGGAGCGACCAAAGCAAAGTCTGAAGGAGAAAATCATTATTTCTAACCTTGTCAATGTCTGGACTATATTTTCTAGTCATTTTGCAACTCATTTGATAAATATAAGTGTGAGTTTTCATGGAAAACACAAAATTGTCTGGGTGACCCCAAACTTTTGAACGGTAGTGTATATATATATATATATTGTGACATCTTGGGGACCACTTAGCTCATGGGATCGCCATCTCCCGGGTGAGATGGTTGGCACACATAGAAAGTTCACTCCAAAAAGGTTTAAACCAGCCGCAGCTAGCTTTATTGTCTTCACAACAGCAATCAGTGGTACAACAATAAACATCCAAAATAAACCCTAGGCCGTCCAGCCTCTAACTAACACGTTCAGTGTCCCTCACTATGTGACACTGAGCCTTGTGCCCAGCACCTCAAAACCTTCAGTTTTACCTCACACGGTGGTGACTCTCACAGGCTAGCATGCTTGTCTTCCCCAGACTGAGAGCCCTGTGTGAACTGCACACCCCTGATATAAAGAGCCATCTCAGGTGGAGCCTAACTAGGCTCATCAGACAGCCCAAGCACCAGCAGAGAAAACCCTCTCTGCTGTACTTGCTCCCTGGTTGCTTAAAACCTGAGTTTCTGCCCTGTCCAGTAGCTGCACTGCTACATATCCCCCCCCCCCCTTTGATAAAGGCCGTAGTACTGATCACATTACAACCTCCCTCCAGGGTCAAAGCTCCTACGTTGGGACATAATCACACTTAGGGTCACCCCTACAGTAACAGACATTTGGTAATCACCCCTGGGTGTATTAGACAGGTGCTCCTGCAGCTCTTCTATGTTGGCATGCCTGGCATCCTCATCCCTTGTAGGCACTACTAGCTTTTTCTAATCACAGCCGTATTTACCTGTGTTGTGCCCTACATTCAGGGACCTTTCCGCATCCATGAAGTGGCTTTGTGTGTCACTCCTTGGTTTAGACACTGGCTCATAGTGTTCAGTAACACTCATCTCGTGAGTTTTGGTATACACAGTACCATCTACCAAACCACTTTCAGACGCTATACTCCCCTCCATCTTAGAGTTTTTCATCTCAGCATTTAAATGCTCAGACTGTCTGTCCAGAGACAATTTTCCACCGCACTCACCAGACCTCTCTGGGTTACTATTAGTAACAGTACGCACATCACATGTGACACTCTCGACTTTCACAACTACGGCCTCAAGGGGCACACTTGAACTAATCCCTTTTCTGTCTCGGCTGCTTTAACAGCCTGTTTCTTTAACAGCCTCTCGGTTTCTTTAACAGCCTGTTCACACAATACATTAACCTGCTCAGGCTGGGTGACATACTCACGGGTTAAAGACACGTTAGGCACAATTTTGGACATTTCACTAGTGTCATCACATAAAAGCTGTGCATCAAATACATGTGCGTCATTTTTAGCAGGCATTTCCTGAATCACATTATCGCTTGACATCATTACAACTGGGGCATTTTCCCTTTTTGGCAGTGGAGCATCACACCCTGCAGAGGAGCAGCACACCCTGCAGAGGAGCAGCACACCCTGCAGAGGAGCAGCACACCCTGCAGAAGACTCTTCCCTGTAAGGCTTATTGGAGATATTGCCTTTCTCCCACAACTGCCAAAAATGAGGGAAGTCCCTTCCCAGCACAAACTCCTCATCAAGTTCCTGACATTTTATAAGTCTGTGCTGCACAGTCCCAAAATCAGTTTCAAAGTCAATCAGAACGGTCTCACCCATCTCAGGACCCTTCTTCACGAACAGCAAAATGTCCGGATGCACCCTCGAGACCTCTTGGCAAAGATCCAGACTGACCCGTAGCGGAATCCCACCAACCAACACTTCACGTGTTTTTTCTTGCGCTCTCTCTGGCCTCCTGACCAGAGAACAATCAGGTGCACATCCATCTGCTTGATGGCATCTCCAACAGCGCTCCTTCTGCTGAACAAAAGCCACATGCTGTCGGGGTTGGTTGCTCCTAGCAACGGTCCTCACAGCTTGTATCACAGGTACACACGCTCCGTGCTCTTCTCTGCGAACTGTCTGTAACACCTCCGGAGTACCCGGCATAAATGCAGCTGACGTTGAAAAGAATCCACTTGGCTTGGAAGGCTGTGCATCCCCGGACAGCACCCGTGCCCTTAGAGACTCTCTATCTGCTTCCCACTGTGCCAGGACCCTTTGGTTATCCTCCCTCTGTTTGCCATTTGTTTCCTGCAGCTCTGCATTCAACTGCACCATTTGTTTGAGGAGTTCCTCCATAAGACCCATTGCAATGGAAAAACAGTCTCTTTAATTGGGCTTCTGGCCCTTTAAATTTCACTGCATACTTCTTGTGCCATTTTATTGCCCAAAGCAATTCTCCGCCATGTGACAACTTGGGGACCACTTAGCTCATGGGATCGCCATCTCCCGGGTGAGATGGTTGGCACACATAGAAAGTTCACTCCAAAAAGGTTTAAACCAGCCGCAGCTAGCTTTATTGTCTTCACAACAGCAATCAGTGGTACAACAATAAACATACAAAATAAACCCTAGGCCGTCCAGCCTCTAACTAACACGTTCAGTGTCCCTCACTATGTGACACTGAGCCTTGTGCCCAGCACCTCACAACATAGGCAGCTTTACCTCACACGTTGGTGACTCTCAGGGTATGTTCACACGAGGGCGTCCGTAACGGCTGAAATTACGGGGATGTTTCAGCCTGAAAACATCCCCGTAATATCAGCCGTAACGGCATGTGCAGGCGCTTGAACGCCGCGTCAATTACGGGCATAATTGGCGCTGCTATTCATTGGAGTCAATGAATAACGGCTCCAATTACGGCCAAAGAAGTGACAGGTCACTTCTTTGACTCGGGCGTCTATTTACGCACCGTCTTTTGACAGCGGCGCTTAAATTACGCCTCGTGTGAACAGAGAAACGTCTGCCCATTGCTTTCAATGGGCAGATGTTTGTCAGCGCTATTGAGGCGCTATTTTCGGACGTAATTCGGGGCAAAAACGCCCGAATTACGTCCGTAAATAGGCCGTGTGAACATGTAGCTGCACTGCTACAATATATATATATATATATATATATATATACACACACGCACACACGAGTATGCACATTATACACATCACAGACACACATGAGTATGCACATTATACACATATAAAGTACACATTGTAAACACACATGCACTTACCTTTTATGTAGGATATTTGTGAGTCTTCACTGCAGCTCTTCTCCTGCTCACAGCCCGACACAGAGCCCGCCGACAGGCTACCCTCCCCCATGTCCCGACAGCTAGCAGCAGGAGGAGAGATGTTTAGAGCAGGGAAGGGGGGCGGGGCTGGAGGGGGAGCTTCTAAAGCAGCAGAGACCACGGCTGCTAAGTAGGAGCGAAGCTCACCTCGCCTCATGACAGGTGCGGTCCTTGCACCGGGGCTCCCTCCGGTACTAGCGAAGCCACCGGGCATGAGGCGGTTCGGGTGGCTATGGGCCTAATGATAATCCGCCACTGCAAGGGAACGGCACTTTACGGAGGAAGACATTGGCGCTGACCTTCTAATAACAATATTCTACTAAGTGGTGAATCCCCTTGAAGATCTTGAGAGGGTTGAATACAGTCCTGGAAGAAGACGACGTCGGGGAGTCGGGCACCAGTTTTCAGGGCGATTGGGGCTCTCACGATTCACTGCAAATTTATTTGGACTGATTTGGTTGGCGATTCGATCGAACATAGAAACATGACGAACGTTTTTTGGAAAATTTGCTCATCACTAATTGGAGGGAAAGTTTCCTTAGTTATTAAAGATAAATATTCCCGAATGGAATTCTCCACAAAAGTCCAGGAATTCATCCTCCATGGAAAGTTTTTATATTTGGTTGAGCGAATAGACAGCGATAGAAAAATCGGAGCGTGATCTGCCGCGCTATTTGAGGTCAAATCTCTACAGTCATTACATGAAGCAGCAGCGGAAAATCCAGCAGAAAAAAATCAATACGGGAATGCGAAAAAAAAAATGTAAATCTTGTCAGGTGCCAAATATTGTGCAAATCTAAGTGTAACGTCCTGAATAACCCGCGTCACAGATTCACGGTCAGAAACATGAATGTCGGAGTTGATAATTGCAGTAAATCCCCCGTCCCCCGGATAATAATAATGGTTTCCACACCTTTATAAGTAATGATTACATTTTTGGTCACCTTGATTTGGCGCATTGAGGTTGGGGATGGTGTAAGATTGGTTCTGTATTAGGCCCCGCGCACTGTCGTTTTTATCCATAATTATGGATCAGGTAGTTACGGATAAACCGCGGACCCATTCATGTCTATAGGCCACGGACACCTTTCCGTATATGTATGGACATGTGTCCGGGCCGTAGAGATGATCAGCAAAATATAAAACATGTCCTATTCCTGTCCGCTATTGCGACACGGACTCGTCCGTAGAAAACGATGGGTGCCTGCAAAATTGTGGACGGCTACGAACGTGCATGCGTAGCCATCGGTAATGGTGGCAGTGTTGCTAGGTGATGGCAGGAGATCCCCTAAGAAAATGGCAAAAGGGGTTGGGAGATGTTGGTGACATCATTTGTAGCCTTCCTTTTTTTGCGGATCCGTAAATACACATTCTCTACGGAAGCATTACGGACCGTATTTGCTGACAGCGCTCTAGATATGCGGATGACTTGCGGTTGACTATGGTAATGCAATTGGGAAGCTGTGGTTTCCGATTGCCTTTCCGTTGATGGGTTCCTCCGACGGAACGGTGTGACGGAAGCCATTAACGGAAGTGAACGCTGATGGGAACAGGCCCTTAATGTCACTATCCAGATCGTGCACATTCCATCTTTTCCAGCAAATTTACCCACAGAATGAGAACAGACCTGAGGATTTCTGATGTAACTCTGATCGTCCAAAGGATTTTCTGTAATTTGTCCCCTTCTCTAGACCCAATTCCATATTTCTCGGAATAACCTCGAGGGTCAAATGAGGGTCACAAACTTTAATCCCCAAGTTATCTGGGCATATTCCCTGTCCACAGACACGGTCCAGCAGTGTCCTCCAGCAGGCTCCTACAGCAGGGTCCTCCAGCAGGGTCCTCCAGGAGGGTCCTCCAGCAGGGTCCTCCAGGAGGGTCCTCCAGCAGCGTCCACCAGCAGCGTCCACCAGTAGGGTCCTCCAGCAGGGTCCTCCAGCAGGGTCCTTCAGCAGAGTCCTCCAGCAGCATCCTCCAGCAGGGTCCTCCAGCAGCGTCCTCCAGCAGGGTCCTCCAGCAGAGTCCTCCAGCAGGGTCCTCCAGCAGCGTCCTCCAGCAGGGTCCTCCAGCAGGGTCCTCCAGGAGCGCTCTCCAGTAGGGTCCTCCAGCAGCGTCCTCCAGCAGCATTCTCCAGGTGTGTCCTCCAGCAGGGTCCTCCAGCAGGGTCCTCCAGGAGCGCCCTCCAGCAGGGTCCTCGAGCAGGGTCCCCCTCGGCAGCCATTGTTATTTATTTTTTAATATATCAGCATTTTTTTCCTCTTTCTATATATTTATTTCTTTTTTCTTCTATGGTTGAACAGGGGAATAATATCCTAATTAGAATCTACCTGTGGCGGACGGATATCTTTTCTCTGCCTGTAAACAAAAAGCACAAAGCCGTCTACGACCTGGACAGAGATAATCGGCTGAAAATGGAAAATTGCTTCATCACAAGAAACACATTTTTGTTTGTCAAATAAACACCGATAGGTTCCCCAAAAGTGATTGTTATTTTATTCTTCATACTACGAAGAGGAAATAAGCAAATCCATTCTCAAAAAAGAAACATTTATGTCTGAAAATGATTAAAAAAAAACCTCTGCAGAAAAATCTGTTTATAATCCAACAAATAAAATCATTCTAGTCGTTAAACTACCACAAAGTAATAACAGCTGAGCGGTCCAGTCCTGAACGCCCCAAACGCCCTGAGCCTGACCCTGCGCCTGACCCTGAGTCTGACCCTGACCCTGACCCTGACCCTGAGTCTGAGCCTGACCCTGAGTCTGAGCCTGACCCTGAGACTGAGCCTGACCCTGAGTCTGAGCCTGACCCTGAGTCTGAGCCTGACCCTGAGACTGAGCCTGACCCTGAGTCTGAGCCTGAGCCTGACCCTGAGACTGAGCCTGACCCTGAGCCTGACCCTGCGCCTGACCCTGAGTCTGACCCTGAGCCTGACCCTGACCCTGAGTCTGAGCCTGACCCTGAGTCTGAACCTGACCCTGAGACTGAGCCTGACCCTGAGTCTGAGCCTGAGCCTGACCCTGAGACTGAGCCTCACCCTGAGACTGAGCCTGACTCTGAGCCTGACCCTGAGACTGAGCCTGAGCCTGACCCTGAGACTGAGCCTGCGCCTGACCCCGAGTCTGAGCCTGACCCTGAGACTGAGCCTGACCCTGAGTCTGAGCCTGACCCTGAGTCTGACCCTGACCCTGAGCCTGACCCTGAGCCTGACCCTGAGTCTGAGCCTGACCCTGAGTCTGAGCCTGACCCTGAGCCTGAGTCTGAGTCTGAGCCTGAGCCAATTCATGAAAAATGGAATAAAACAGAATTTTGAGAAGATAAAAGTCTGACCACGCTGGCCTCGCTGTCACTGCTGCTTGTTTCGTGTCGCTCAGTATATTCACCGTCTGTACAGAATGGATTCCCCCTCCCCCGCACACGTTTTTTGGCCTGCGCTATGTTCACTAAATCTGCAGCCATTGCAATGAAACTAAACCACTCATGACTTTAATGTCTGAGGCCAATGGATTATGGGAGAAAACAAAAACACCAGACAAATTTCAGTCTCCTCTGCAATGTCGAGCCCATTGATTCCGGGGAGGATTTGCTGTTCCGGCTTCTAACACAAACATGAATTGACTTTGCTGCATGATGAATGGAGAAATCTTGACAAGATTGAGCTGCTAATTGATAAAGCAGAAATCAATAGTGTGGGGGGGGGCATTGATTGGGAGCGAACAAGACACAAAACTGGAATGTATTCTATATGCAGCGGACTGTGCTGCTAACTTATAGGTGGACGTCTCTACTAATACATCAGATGGGTTGGAACTGTTCTGGCTCTGAACCAATGTGAAGTCTGGGAATCTGACTCTGTATGCAACTGAGTTACAAGTTCCAAAAAGTTGACGTCAACCTCTACCTAATCCACAATGTTCACCATTCGCATAGTCTTTTATGTTCCCTCACATTTAACCCCTTGTCTTACTGTTTTTCTTATCCTCTGAAACTGCAGAATTTCAGCAAGTTCTATCCCTTTGTCTTGCTGTCAGATATTCCGCTGACAGTGGAGTCTGGAGGGTGCAGAGGAGATGGAGAGGACAGAGGGGTCTGGAGGGTGCAGAGGAGATGGAGAGGACAGAGGGGTCTGGAGGGTGCAGAGGAGATGAAGAGGACAGAGGGGTCTGGAGGGTGCAGAGGAGATGGAAAGGACAGAGGGGTCTGGAGTGTGCAGAGGAGATGGAGGGGACAGAGGGGTCTGGAGGGAGCAGAGGAGATGGAGAGGACAGAGGGGTCTGGAGGGAGCAGAGGAGATGGAGGGGACAGAGGGGTCTGGAGGGTGCAGAGGAGATGGAGAGGACAGAGGGGTCTGGAGGGTGCAGAGGAGATGGAAAGGACAGAGGGGTCTGGAGTGTGCAGAGGAGATGGAGGGGACAGAGGGGTCTGGAGGGAGCAGAGGAGATGGAGAGGACAGAGGGGTCTGGAGGGTGCAGAGGAGATGGAGAGGACAGAGGGTTCTGGAGGGTGCAGAGGAGATGGAGAGGACAGAGGGGTCTGGAGGGTGCAGAGGAGATGGAGGGGACAGAGGGATCTGGAGGGTGCAGAGGAGATGGAGGGGACAGAGGGGTCTGGAGGGAGCAGAGGAGATGGAGAGGACAGAGGGGTCTGGAGGGAGCAGAGGAGATGGAGGGGACAGAGGGGTCTGGAGGGTGCAGAGGAGATGGAGAGGACAGAGGGTTCTGGAGGGTGCAGAGGAGATGGAGAGGACAGAGGGGTCTGGAGGGTGCAGAGGAGATGGAGGGGACAGAGGGATCTGGAGGGTGCAGAGGAGATGGAGAGGACAGAGGGGTCTGGAGGGTGCAGAGGAGATGGAGGGGACAGAGGGGTCTGGAGGGTGCAGAGGAGATGGAGAGGACAGAGGGGTCTGGAGGGCGCAGAGGAGATGAAGAGGACAGAGGGTTCTGGAGGGTGCAGAGGAGATGGAGAGGACAGAGGGTTCTGGAGGGTGCAGAGGAGATGGAGGGGACAGAGGGATCTGGAGGGTGCAGAGGAGATGGAGAGGACAGAGGGTCTGGAGGGTGCAGAGGAGATGGAGGGGACAGAGGGGTCTGGAGGGTGCAGAGGAGATGGAGAGGACAGAGGGTTCTGGAGGGTGCAGAGGAGATGGAGAGGACAGAGCGGTCTGAAGGAGGGACAGAGGGGTCTGGAGGGTGCAGAGGAGATGGAGAGGACAGAGGGGTCTGGAGGGTGCAGAGGAGATGGGGAGGACAGAGGGGTCTGGAGGGTGCAGAGGAGATGGAGAGGACAGAGGGTTCTGGAGGGTGCAGAGGAGATGGAGAGGACAGTGGGGTCTGGAGGGTGCAGAGGAGATGGAGAGGACAGAGGGGTCTGGAGGGTGCAGAGGAGATGGAGAGGACAGAGGGGTCTGGAGGGTGCAGAGGAGATAGAGAGGACAGAGGGGTCTGGAGGGTGCAGAGGAGATGGAGAGGACAGAGGGGTCTGGAGGGTGCAGAGGAGATGGAGAGGACAGAGGGGTCTGGAGGGTGCAGAGGAGATGGAGAGGACAGAGGGGTCTGGAGGGTGCAGTGGAGATGGAGAGGACATGGGGTCTGGAGAAGGGACAGAGGGTTCTGGAGGGTGCAGAGGAGAATGAGAGGAAAGAGGGGCCTGGAGGGTGCAGAGGAGATGGGGAGAACAGAGGGGTCTGGAGGGTGCAGAGGAGATGGAGAGGACAGAGGGGTCTGGAGGGCGCAGAGGAGATGGAGAGGACAGAGGGGTCTGGAGGGTGCAGAGGAGATGGGGAGGACAGAGGGGTCTGGAGGGTGCAGAGGAGATGGAGGGGACAGAGGGGTCTGGAGGGTGCAGAGGAGATGGAGGGGTCAGAGGGGTCTGGAGGGTGCAGAGGAGATGGAGAGGACAGAGGGGTCTGGAGGGTGCAGAGGAGATGGAGAGGACAGAGGAGTCTGGAGGGTGCAGAGGAGATGGAGGGGACAGAGGGGTCTGGAGGGTGCAGAGGAGATGGAGAGGACAGAGGGTTCTGGAGGGTGCAGAGGAGATGGAGAGGACAGAGGGGTCTGGAGGGTGCAGAGGAGATGGAGGGGACAGAGGGATCTGGAGGGTGCAGAGGAGATGGAGAGGACAGAGGGGTCTGGAGGGTGCAGAGGAGATGGAGAGGACAGAGGGGTCTGGAGGGTGCAGAGGAGATGGAGAGGACAGAGGGGTCTGGAGGGCGCAGAGGAGATGGAGAGGACAGAGGGTTCTGGAGGGTGCAGAGGAGATGGAGAGGACAGAGGGTTCTGGAGGGTGCAGAGGAGATGGAGGGGACAGAGGGATCTGGAGGGTGCAGAGGAGATGGAGAGGACAGAGGGGTCTGGAGGGTGCAGAGGAGATGGAGGGGACAGAGGGGTCTGGAGGGTGCAGAGGAGATGGAGAGGACAGAGGGTTCTGGAGGGTGCAGAGGAGATGGAGAGGACAGAGCGGTCTGAAGGAGGGACAGAGGGGTCTGGATGGTGCAGAGGAGATGGAGAGGACAGAGGGGTCTGGAGGGTGCAGAGGAGATGGAGAGGACAGAGGGGTCTGGAGGGTGCAGAGGAGATGGAGAGGACAGAGGGGTCTGGAGGGTGCAGAGGAGATGGAAAGGACAGAGGGGTCTGGAGTGTGCAGAGGAGATGGAGGGGACAGAGGGGTCTGGAGGGAGCAGAGGAGATGGAGAGGACAGAGGGTTGTGGAGGGTGCAGAGGAGATGGAGGGGACAGAGGGATCTGGAGGGTGCAGAGGAGATGGAGGGGACAGAGGGGTCTGGAGGGTGCAGAGGAGATGGAGAGGACAGAGGGTTCTGGAGGGTGCAGAGGAGATGGAGAGGACAGAGGGGTCTGAAGGAGGGACAGAGGGGTCTGGAGGGTGCAGAGGAGATGGAGAGGACAGAGGGGTCTGGAGGGTGCAGAGGAGATGGAGAGGACAGAGGGGTCTGGAGGGTGCAGAGGAGATGGAGAGGACAGAGGGGTCTGGAGGGTGCAGAGGAGATGGAAAGGACAGAGGGGTCTGGAGTGTGCAGAGGAGATGGAGGGGACAGAGGGGTCTGGAGGGAGCAGAGGAGATGGAGAGGACAGAGGGGTCTGGAGGGTGCAGAGGAGATGGAGAGGACAGAGGGTTCTGGAGGGTGCAGAGGAGATGGAGAGGACAGAGGGGTCTGGAGGGTGCAGAGGAGATGGAGGGGACAGAGGGGTCTGGAGGGAGCAGAGGAGATGGAGAGGACAGAGGGGTCTGGAGGGAGCAGAGGAGATGGAGGGGACAGAGGGGTCTGGAGGGTGCAGAGGAGATGGAGGGGACAGAGGGATCTGGAGGGTGCAGAGGAGATGGAGAGGACAGAGGGGTCTGGAGGGTGCAGAGGAGATGGAGGGGACAGAGGGGTCTGGAGGGTGCAGAGGAGATGGAGAGGACAGAGGGTTCTGGAGGGTGCAGAGGAGATGGAGAGGACAGTGGGGTCTGGAGGGTGCAGAGGAGATGGAGAGGACAGAGGGGTCTGGAGGGTGCAGAGGAGATGGAGAGGACAGAGGGGTCTGGAGGGTGCAGAGGAGATGGAGGGGACAGAGGGGTCTGGAGGGTGCAGAGGAGATGGAGAGGACAGAGGGTTCTGGAGGGTGCAGAGGAGATGGAGAGGACAGAGCGGTCTGAAGGAGGGACAGAGGGGTCTGGAGGGTGCAGAGGAGATGGAGAGGACAGAGGGGTCTGGAGGGTGCAGAGGAGATGGGGAGGACAGAGGGGTCTGGAGGGTGCAGAGGAGATGGAGAGGACAGAGGGGTCTGGAGGGTGCAGAGAAGATAGAGAGGACAGAGGGGTCTGGAAGGTGCAGAGAAGATAGAGAGGACAGAGGGGTCTGGAGGGTGCAGAGGAGATGGAGAGGACAGAGGGGTCTGGAGGGTGCAGTGGAGATGGAGAGGACATGGGGTCTGGAGAAGGGACAGAGGGTTCTGGAGGGTGCAGAGGAGAATGAGAGGAAAGAGGGGTCTGGAGGGAGCAGAGGAGATGGGGAGAACAGAGGGGTCTGGAGGGTGAAGAGGAGATGGAGAGGACAGAGGGGTCTGGAGGGCGCAGAGGAGATGGAGAGGACAGAGGGGTCTGGAGGGTGCAGAGGAGATGGGGAGGACAGAGGGGTCTGGAGGGTGCAGAGGAGATGGAGGAGACAGAGGGGTCTGGAGGGTGCAGAGGAGATGGAGGGGTCAGAGGGGTCTGGAGGGTGCAGAGGAGATGGAGAGGACAGAGGAGTCTGGAGGGTGCAGAGGAGATGGAGAGGACAGAGGGGTCTGGAGGGTGCAGAGGAGTTGGAGAGGACAGAGGGGTCTGGAAGGTGCAGAGGAGATGGAGAGGACAGAGGGGTCTGGAAGGTGCAGAGGAGATGGAGAGGACAGAGGGGTCTGGAAGGTGCAGAGGAGATGGAGAGGCCAGAAAGGTCTGGAGGGTGCGGAGGAGGTGGAGAGGACAGAGGGGTTTGGAGGGGACAGAGGCCTTTAAGAGCGACCTGTCTCCCTCTCTACCTTTAATGGTCTGATTCCAGTGATACTCAGAGAAAAGCCAAGCAGATAGCACAGTTTAACCCTTAGCACCTCCTTTTCCATGACCTTGGTCAGGGTTGAGGTTCTCGGCTGACGTTATCTGCCTCTGACTAGTTGGGTGGTTAATTCTCTGGATAACATTAGCAGGATGGAGAACCTGACCGATACAGGAATGATAGGAGATAAGAGAATTATGGGCAACAGAAAAGTCTATATAAAAGTATCGATAAAATGGAACTGGCAGAACTGTAAGAACTTGGCTGAATGAAATGGAATTTACATATAAAAAAGCCCAAAACAAAAAGCAGCCCAAACACCAGCAGAAAACAAGGTAACAGCGGGAGAAGCAATCACGGAGCATGGAGGAAAGTGATATTCTGGGATCAATCTGTATTAGACACGGAGATGGAACGTTTGTCTGGTGACGTTCTAATAAAACTCATAAATATGACTGTCTGAAGGATGTGATCACACTTTACCACTCACTTATGATATGGGGGTAATGTCAGGTAAAGCACCAGTGGAGATGGCCTTCATTACCTCAACCGTCAATGCATCGGTTACGTAGAACACATTTCTCATTCCATCGATAGAAGATGTTTTGGTGAAGTCATTTTTCAGGACGATAATGCCACAGAGCAAAGAGTGTTCCAGATTTTCTCCAGGAAAGACATCATCTCAAGAACATGTCCAGCAAACATTTCAGATCTCAGTGGCAGAGATGGAAAAAAATGGTGCGTGACTCGGCTCCATCCTACAAAGGACCTGTCACCCGCTCTTCAGGAAGTCCGAAGCCGGAGGTAGAATATTATTTGTCATTAGTGAAGTCGCCGGATGCCAGCGGTATCTTACAGCTGACATCCGGCTGTAATGGTGGGGACCGAAACTAGCTTAGATCCCCGCCATTAACCCCTTAAATGCAGCGGTCAAAAGCGATTGCTGCATTTAAGTTGTTTGCAGCTCATCGGCACCCCAGCTGGGGTTCCGGTGGCTACAATGGCAACCGGAGGCCTAATACTGGCCTCCCGGTCTGCCTAGCACAGAAGCCTTCCATGACTCGCCCGGCAGCAGAGCCTGAAAGGCTTCCGTAGCCGACGGCAAGATGGCGCTGGCTCAGGAGCTGAGCCGTGTATGTGACAGCTGACATCCACCTGTAATGGCAGGAAACGGAGCTAGCTCCGATTCCTGCCATTAATCCCTTAGATCAAAAGCGATCGCTGCATCTTAGAGGTGGCTAGCAGATCGGCAGCCCTGCCATGCAATCAGTGCTGGTGACTGCTGCTACAGCAACAGGAGACCTAACAATGGCCTCCTGCTCTGCCATTACAGAAGCCGATTAGGCCCCGCTGGGAGGCGAAGCCTAATTGGCTTGCTGTCAGCGAATACATTGCACTATATAGGTAGTGCAATGTATTAGAAAAAAAAAAAAATCTGACAGTTGGAGCTTCAAGTCCCCTAGTGGGACCAAAGAAAAGTGTAAATAAAGTAAAAAGTAATAAAATAAAACACAATCGCCCTGTTCGCTTAACAAGTCCTTTATTACTGAAAAAAATAAATAAACCATACGTATTTGGTATCGCCGCGACCGTAATGGCCTAAACTATAAAAAAATTATAATATTTATTACACTCGGTGAATGGCTTAAAAAAATAATATAGAAAACTATACCAGAATTTTTGTTTTTTGGTCACTTTGCCCTAAAATATTGGAATAAGAAGTGATGAAAAAGTCGCATGTATCTAAAAGTGGTGCCTATAAAAACTATAGCTCATCTCGCAAAAAACAAGCCCTCTAACAGCTCCGTCGACTAAAAAAATCAAACGTTATGGTTCTCACAACTTGGCAACAGAAAAAATACATTCTCTATACAAAAGTAATTTTATTGTGCAAAAAGTTGTAAAACATAAAAAAGTGCCATAAATGAGGTATCGCGAAGAATAAAGGTAACATGTAATTTATAACGCATGGTGAACGCTGTATAAAAAAAACCAAAAAAACGATGCCAGAATTGCTGTTTTTTGGTCAAAAAGTCGCGTGTACCCCAAAATGGCACCAATAAAAACGACAGCGCGTCCCGCAAAAACAAAGAAACAACCTCATACCACTACGTCTATGAAAAAATAAATTAGTTAAGGCTCGAATAATTCAGGAAAGAATAAATATGCAGTTGTGCAGATCAGAGGGGAACATTTCTTCTGTTTCAAGAGGCAATTTATCAAGGCCCTAAAATTAGGGAACCAGAAAGGGGAGGACACAAACATATCTGCTGGAAGCGAGGGCGCCCGTATTATACCAAGAAAGGAAGTCCCCAAACATATCTGCCGGGAGCGAGGGCGCCCACATTATACCAGGAAGGGGGGACTCAAACATATCTTCTGGAAGTGAGGGTGCCCGTATTATACCAGGAAGGGGAGGACCCAAACATAACTGCTGGAAGCGATGGTGCCCGTATTATACCAGGAAGGGGAGGACCCAAACATAACTGCTGGAAGTGAGGGCGCCCGTATTATACCAGGAAGGGGAGGGCCCAAACATATCTGCTGGAAGCGATGGTGCCCGTATTATACCAGGAAGGGGAGGGCCCAAACATATATGCTGGAAGCGAGGGCGCCCGTATTATACCAGGAAGGGGAGGTTCCAAACATATCTGCTGGAAGCGAGGGTGCCCGTATTATACCAGCAAGGGAAGGGCCCAAACATAACTGCTGGAAGCGATGGTGCCCGTATTATACCAGGAAGGGGAGGACCCAAACATAACTGCTGGAAGCGATGGTGCCCGTATTATACCAGGAAGGGGAGGGCCCAAACATATCTGCTGGAAGCGAGGGCGCCCGTATTATACCAGGAAGGGGAGGGCCCAAACATATCTGCTGGAAGTGAGGGTGCACGTATTATACAAGGAAGGGGAGGGCCCAAACATATCTGCTGGAAGCGAGGGCGTCCGTATTATACCAGGAAGGGGAGGACCCAAACATATCTGCTGGAAGCGAGGGTGCACGTATTATACCAGGAAGGGGAGGGCCCAAACATATCTGCTGGAAGCGAGGGTGCCCGTATTATACCAGGAAGGGGAGAACCCAAGCATATCTGCTGGAAGCGAGGGCGCACGTATTATACAAGGAAGGGGAGGACCCAAACCTATCTGCTGGAAGCGAGGGCGTCCGTATTATACCAGGAAGGGGAGGACCCAAACATATCTGCTGGAAGCGAGGACGCCCGTATTATACAAGGAAGGGGAGGGCCCAAGCATATCTGCTGGAAGCGAGGGCGTCCGTATTATACCAGGAAGGGGAGGACCCAAACATGCTGGAAGCGAGGGCGCACGTATTATACAAGGAAGGAGAGGACCCAAACCTATCTGCTGGAAGCGAGGGCGTCCGTATTATACCAGGAAGGGGAGGACCCAAACATATCTGCTGGAAGCGAGGACGCCCGTATTATACCAGGAAGGGGAGGAC
This sequence comes from Rhinoderma darwinii, assembly GCF_050947455.1. Taxonomy (NCBI): domain Eukaryota; kingdom Metazoa; phylum Chordata; class Amphibia; order Anura; family Rhinodermatidae; genus Rhinoderma; species Rhinoderma darwinii. Next base: position 1,193,757 of record NC_134688.1, read on the forward strand.
GCAAACATATCTGCTGGAAGCGAGGGTGCCCGTATTATACCAGGAAGGGGAGGACCCAAACATATCTGCTGGAAGCGACGGCGCCCGTAATATATCAGGAAGGGGAGGGCACAAACATATCTGCTGGAAGCGAGGGCGCGCGTATTATACCAGGAAGGGGAGGGCCCAAACATATCTGCTGGAAGCGAGGGTGCCTGTATTATATCAGGAAGGGGAGGACCCAAACATAACTGCTGGAAGCGATGGTGCCCGTATTATACCAGGAAGGGGAGGACCCAAACATAACTGCTGGAAGCGATGGTGCCCGTATTATACCAGGAAGAGGAGGGCCCAAACATAACTGCTGGAAGCGATGGTGCCCGTATTATACCAGGAAGGGGAGGACCCAAACATAACTGCTGGAAGCGATGGTGCCCGTATTATACCAGGAAGGGGAGGGCCCAAACATATCTGCTGGAAGCGAGGGCGCCCGTATTATACCAGGAAGGGGAGGGCCCAAACATATCTGCTGGAAACGAGGGCGCCCGTATTATACCAGGAAGGGGAGGACGCAAACATATCTGCTGGAAGCGAGGGCGCCCTTTTTTTATATCAGGAAGGGGAGGGCCCAAACATATCTGCTGCAAGCGAGGCTGCCCGTATTATACCAGGAAGGGGAGGACCCAAACATATCTGCTGGAAGCGAGGGTGCCCGTATTATACCAGGAAGGGGAGGACCCAAACATATCTGCTGGAAGCGACGGCGTCCGTAATATATCAGGAAGGGGAGGGCTCAAACATATCTGCTGGAAGCGAGGGCGCGCGTATTATACCAGGAAGGGGAGGGCCCAAACATATCTGCTGGAAGCGAGGGTGCCTGTATTATATCAGGAAGGGGAGGACCCAAACATAACTGCTGGAAGCGATGGTGCCCGTATTATACCAGGAAGGGGAGGACCCAAACATAACTGCTGGAAGCGATGGTGCCCGTATTATACCAGGAAGAGGAGGGCCCAAACATAACTGCTGGAAGCGATGGTGCCCGTATTATACCAGGAAGGAGGAGGACCCAAACATAACTGCTGGAAGCGATGGTGCCCGTATTATACCAGGAAGGGGAGGGCCCAAACATATCTGCTGGAAGCGAGGGCGCCCGTATTATACCAGGAAGGGGAGGGCCCAAACATATCTGCTGGAAGCGAGGGCGCCCGTATTATACCAGGATGGGGAGGACCCAAACATAACTGCTGGAAGCGAGGGCGCCTGTATTATACCAGGAAGGGGAGGGCCCAAACATAACTGCTGGAAGCGATGGTGCCCGTATTATACCAGGAAGGGGAGGGCCCAAACATATCTGCTGGAAGCGAGGGCGCCCGTATTATACAAGGAAGGGGAGGGCCCAAACATATCTGCTGGAAGCGAGGGCGTCCGTATTATACCAGGAAGGGGAGGACCCAAACATATCTGCTGGAAGCGAGGGCGCATGTATTATACAAGGAAGGGGAGGACCCAAACCTATCTGCTGGAAGCGATGGCGTCCGTATTATACCAGGAAGGGGAGGACCCAAACATATCTGCTGGAAGCTAGGACGCCCGTATTATACCAGGAAGGGGAGGACGCAAACATATCTGCTGGAAGCGAGGGCGCCCTTTTTTTATACCAGGAAGGGGAGGGCTCAAACATATCTGCCGGAAGCGAGGCTGCCCGTATTATACCAGGAAAGGGAGGACCCAATCATATCTGCTGGAAGCGAGGGTGCCCGTATTATACCTGGAAGGGGAGGACCCAAACATATCTGCTGGAAGCGACGGCGCTCGTAATATATCAGGAAGGGGAGGGCGCAAACATATCTGCTGGAAGTGAGGGCGCGCGTATTATACCAGGATGGGGAGGGCCCAAACATATCTGCTGGAAGCGAGGGTGCCTGTATTATATCAGGAAGGGGAGGACCCAAACATATCTGCCGGAAGCGAGGCTGCCCGTATTATACCAGGAAGGGGAGGGCCCAAACATATCTGCTGGAAGCGAGGCTGCCCGTATTATACCAGGAAGGGGAGGACCCAAACATATCTGCTGGAAGCGAGGGCGCCCGTATTATACCAGGAAGGGGAGGACCCAAACATATCTGCTGGAAGCGAGGGCGCACGTATTATACAAGGAAGGGGAGGACCCAAACCTATCTGCTGGAAGCGAGGGCATCCGTATTATACCAGGAAGGGGAGGACGCAAACATATCTGCTGGAAGCGAGGACGCCCGTATTATACCAGGAAGGGGAGGGCTTATCATATCTGCTGGAAGCGAGGGTGCCCTTTTTTTATACCAGGAAGGGGAGGGCCCAAACATATCTGCTGGAAGCGAGGCTGCCCGTATTATACCAGGAAGGGGAGGACCCAAACATATCTGAGGAAGCGAGGGTGCCCATATTATACCAGGAAGGGGAGGACCCAAACATATCTGCTGGAAGCGACGGCGCCCGTAATATATCAGGAAGGGGAGGGCGCAAACATATCTGCTGGAAGCGAGGGCGCACGTATTATACCAGGAAGGGGAGGGCCCAAAAATATCTGCTGGAAGCGAGGGTGCCTGTATTATATCAGGAAGGGGAGGACCCAAACATATCTGCTGGAAGCGAGGCTGCCCGTATTATACCAGGAAGGGGAGGGCCCAAACATATCTGCTGGAAGCGAGGGCGCCCGTATTATACCAGAAAGGGGAGGACTCAAACATATCTGCTGGAAGCGAGGTCGCTCCTATTACATCAGGAAGGGGAGGGCCCAAACATATCTGCTGGAAGTGAGGTTGTCCGTATTATACCAGGAAGGGTGGACCCAAACATATCTGCTGGAAGCGAGGGCACTTGTATTATACCATGCAGGGGAGGCCCCAAACATATCTGCTTGAAGTGAGGGCGCCTGTATTATACCAGAAAGGGGAGGACTCAAACATATCTGCTGGTAGAGAGGGTGCCTGTATTATACCAGGAAGGGGGGGGACAGAAAGATATCTGCTGGAAGCGAGGGCGCCCATATTATACCAGGAAGGGGAGGGCCCAAACATATCTGCTGGAAGCGATGGTGCCCGTATTATACCAGGAAGGCGAGGACCCAAAACCTATCTGCTGGAAGCGAGGGTGCCCGTATTATAACAGGAAGGGGAGGACCCAAAAATATCTGCCGGAAGCGAGGGCGCCCCTATTACATCAGGAAGGGGAGGGCCCAAACATATCTGCTGGAAGTGAGGGTTTGCCCGTATTATACCAGGAAGGGGAGTACCCAAACACATCTGCTGGAAGCGATGGTGCCCGTATTATACCAGGAAGGCGAGGACCCAAAACATATCTGCTGGAAGCGAGGGTGCCCGTATTATACCAGGAAGGGGAGGACCCAAACATATCTGCTGGAAGCGAGGGAACCTGTATTATACCAGGAAGGGGAGGGCCCAAACATATCTGCTGGAAGCGAGGGCGCTCCTATTACATCAGGAAGGGGAGGGCCCAAACATATCTGCTGGAAGTGAGGGTGTCCGTATTATACCAGGAAGGGGAGGGCCCAAACATAACTGCTGGAAGCGATGGTGCCCGTATTATACAAGGAAGGGGAGGGCCCAAACATATCTGCTGGAAGCGAGGGCGTCCGTATTATACCAGGAAGGGGAGGACCCAAACATATCTGCTGGAAGCGAGGGCGTCCGTATTATACCAGGAAGGGGAGGACCCAAACATATCTGCTGGAAGCGAGGGCGCACGTATTATACAAGGAAGGGGAGGACCCAAACCTATCTGCTGGAAGCGAGGGCGTCCGTATTATACCAGGAAGGGGAGGACCCAAACATATCTGCTGGAAGCGAGGACGCCCGTATTATACCAGGAAGGGGAGGACGCAAACATATCTGCTGGAAGCGAGGGCGCCCTTTTTTTATACCAGGAAGGGGAGGGCCCAAACATATCTGCTGGAAGCGAGGCTGCCCGTATTATACCAGGAAGGGGAGGACCCAAACATATCTGCTGGAAGCGAGGGTGCCCGTATTATACCAGGAATAAGAGGACCCAAACATATCTGCTGGAAGCGACGGCGCCCGTAATATATCTGGAAGGGGAGGGTGCAAACATATCTGCCGGAAGCGAGGCTGCCTGCATTATATCAGGAAGGGGAGGACCCAAACATATCTGCTGGAAGCGAGGGCGCGCGTATTATACCAGGAAGGGGAGGGCCCAAACATATCTGCTGGAAGCGAGGGTGCCTGTATTATATCAGGAAGGGGAGGATCCAAACATATCTGCCGGAAGCGAGGGCGCACGTATTATACAAGGAAGGGGAGGACCCAAACCTATCTGCTGGAAGCGAGGGCGTCCGTATTATACCAGGAATGGGAGGACCCAAACATATCTGCTGGAAGCGAGGACGCCCGTATTATACCAGGAAGGGGAGGACGCAAACATATCTGCTGGAAGCGAGGGCGCCCTTTTTTTATATCAGGAAGGGGAGGGCCCAAACATATCTGCTGCAAGCGAGGCTGCCCGTATTATACCAGGAAGGGGAGGACCCAAACATATCTGCTGGAAGCGAGGGTGCCCGTATTATACCAGGAAGGGGAGGACCCAAACATATCTGCTGGAAGCGACGGCGTCCGTAATATATCAGGAAGGGGAGGGCTCAAACATATCTGCTGGAAGCGAGGGCGCGCGTATTATACCAGGAAGGGGAGGGCCCAAAAATATCTGCTGGAAGCGAGGGTGCCTGTATTATATCAGGAAGGGGAGGACCCAAACATAACTGCTGGAAGCGATGGTGCCCGTATTATACCAGGAAGGGGAGGACCCAAACATAACTGCTGGAAGCGATGGTGCCCGTATTATACCAGGAAGAGGAGGGCCCAAACATAACTGCTGGAAGCGATGGTGCCCGTATTATACCAGGAAGGAGGAGGACCCAAACATAACTGCTGGAAGCGATGGTGCCCGTATTATACCAGGAAGGGGAGGGCCCAAACATATCTGCTGGAAGCGAGGGCGCCCGTATTATACCAGGAAGGGGAGGGCCCAAACATATCTGCTGGAAGCGAGGGCGCCCGTATTATACCAGGATGGGGAGGACCCAAACATAACTGCTGGAAGCGAGGGCGCCTGTATTATACCAGGAAGGGGAGGGCCCAAACATAACTGCTGGAAGCGATGGTGCCCGTATTATACCAGGAAGGGGAGGGCCCAAACATATCTGCTGGAAGCGAGGGCGCCCGTATTATACAAGGAAGGGGAGGGCCCAAACATATCTGCTGGAAGCGAGGGCGTCCGTATTATACCAGGAAGGGGAGGACCCAAACATATCTGCTGGAAGCGAGGGCGCATGTATTATACAAGGAAGGGGAGGACCCAAACCTATCTGCTGGAAGCGATGGCGTCCGTATTATACCAGGAAGGGGAGGACCCAAACATATCTGCTGGAAGCTAGGACGCCCGTATTATACCAGGAAGGGGAGGACGCAAACATATCTGCTGGAAGCGAGGGCGCCCTTTTTTTATACCAGGAAGGGGAGGGCCCAAACATATCTGCCGGAAGCGAGGCTGCCCGTATTATACCAGGAAAGGGAGGACCCAATCATATCTGCTGGAAGCGAGGGTGCCCGTATTATACCTGGAAGGGGAGGACCCAAACATATCTGCTGGAAGCGACGGCGCTCGTAATATATCAGGAAGGGGAGGGCGCAAACATATCTGCTGGAAGCGAGGGCGCGCGTATTATACCAGGATGGGGAGGGCCCAAACATATCTGCTGGAAGCGAGGGTGCCTGTATTATATCAGGAAGGGGAGGACCCAAACATATCTGCCGGAAGCGAGGCTGCCCGTATTATACCAGGAAGGGGAGGGCCCAAACAAATCTGCTGGAAGCGAGGCTGCCCGTATTATACCAGGAAGGGGAGGACCCAAACATATCTGCTGGAAGCGAGGGCGCCCGTATTATACCAGGAAGGGGAGGACCCAAACATATCTGCTGGAAGCGAGGGCGCACGTATTATACAAGGAAGGGGAGGACCCAAACCTATCTGCTGGAAGCGAGGGCGTCCGTATTATACCAGGAAGGGGAGGACGCAAACATATCTGCTGGAAGCGAGGACGCCCGTATTATACCAGGAAGGGGAGGGCTTATCATATCTGCTGGAAGCGAGGGTGCCCTTTTTTTATACCAGGAAGGGGAGGGCCCAAACATATCTGCTGGAAGCGAGGCTGCCCGTATTATACCAGGAAGGGGAGGACCCAAACATATCTGCTGGAAGCGAGGGTGCCCATATTATACCAGGAAGGGGAGGACCCAAACATATCTGCTGGAAGCGACGGCGCCCGTAATATATCAGGAAGGGGAGGGCGCAAACATGTCTGCTGGAAGCGAGGGCGCACGTATTATACCAGGAAGGGGAGGGCCCAAACATATCTGCTGGAAGCGAGGGTGCCTGTATTATATCAGGAAGGGGAGGACCCAAACATATCTGCTGGAAGCGAGGCTGCCCGTATTATACCAGGAAGGGGAGGGCCCAAACATATCTGCTGGAAGCGAGGGCGCCCGTATTATACCAGAAAGGGGAGGACTCAAACATATCTGCTGGAAGCGAGGTCGCTCCTATTACATCAGGAAGGGGAGGGCCCAAACATATCTGCTGGAAGTGAGGGTGTCCGTATTATACCAGTAAGGGTGGACCCAAACATATCTGCTGGAAGCGAGGGCACCTGTATTATACCATGCAGGGGAGGCCCCAAACATATCTGCTTGAAGTGAGGGCGCCTGTATTATACCAGGAAGGGGAGGACCCAAACATATCTGCTGGAAGCGAGGGTGCCTGCATTATACCAGAAAGGGGAGGACTCAAACATATCTGCTGGAAGCGAGGGCGCCCATATTATACCAGGAAGGGGAGGGCCCAAACATATCTGCTGGAAGCGATGGTGCCCGTATTATAACAGGAAGGGGAGGACCCAAAAATATCTGCCGGAAGCGAGGGCGCCCCTATTACATCAGGAAGGGGAGGGCCCAAACATATCTGCTGGAAGTGAGGGTTTGCCCGTATTATACCAGGAAGGGGAGTACCCAAACACATCTGCTGGAAGCAATGGTGCCCGTATTATACCAGGAAGGCGAGGACCCAAAACATATCTGCTGGAAGCGAGGGTGCCCGTATTATACCAGGAAGGGGAGGACCCAAACATATCTGCTGGAAGCGAGGGCACCTGTATTATACCAGGAAGGGGAGGGCCCAAACATATCTGCTGGAAGCGAGGGCGCTCCTATTACATCAGGAAGGGGAGGGCCCAAACATATCTGCTGGAAGTGAGGTTGTCCGTATTATACCAGGAAGGGGAGGGCCCAAACATATCTGCTGGAAGCGAGGGTGCCTGTATTATATCAGGAAGGGGAGGATCCAAACATATCTGCCGGAAGCGAGGGCGCACGTATTATACAAGGAAGGGGAGGACCCAAACCTATCTGCTGGAGCGAGGGCGCCCTTTTTTTATATCAGGAAGGGGAGGGCCCAAACATATCTGCTGCAAGCGAGGCTGCCCGTATTATACCAGGAAGGGGAGGACCCAAACATATCTGCTGGAAGCGAGGGCGCACGTATTATACCAGGAAGGGGAGGGCCCAAACATATCTGCTGGAAGCGAGGGTGCCTGTATTATATCAGGAAGGGGAGGACCCAAACATAACTGCTGGAAGCGATGGTGCCCGTATTATACCAGGAAGGGGAGGACCCAAACATAACTGCTGGAAGCGATGGTGCCCGTATTATACCAGGAAGGGGAGGGCCCAAACATAACTGCTGGAAGCGATGGTGCCCGTATTATACCAGGAAGGGGAGGACCCAAACATAACTGCTGGAAGCGATGGTGCCCGTATTATACCAGGAAGGGGAGGGCCCAAACATATCTGCTGGAAGCGAGGGCGCCTGTATTATACCAGGAAGGGGAGGGCCCAAACATATCTGCTGGAAGCGAGGGCGCCCGTATTATACCAGGATGGGGAGGACCCAAACATAACTGCTGGAAGCGAGGGCGCCTGTATTATACCAGGAAGGGGAGGGCCCAAACATAACTGCTGGAAGCGATGGTGCCCGTATTATACCAGGAAGGGGAGGGCCCAAACATATCTGCTGGAAGCGAGGGCGCCCGTATTATACAAGGAAGGGGAGGGCCCAAACATATCTGCTGGAAGCGAGGGCGTCCGTATTATACCAGGAAGGGGAGGACCCAAACATATCTGCTGGAAGCGAGGGCGCATGTATTATACAAGGAAGGGGAGGACCCAAACCTATCTGCTGGGAGCGATGGCGTCCGTATTATACCAGGAAGGGGAGGACCCAAACATATCTGCTGGAAGCTAGGACGCCCGTATTATACCAGGAAGGGGAGGACGCAAACATATCTGCTGGAAGCGAGGGCGCCCTTTTTTTATACCAGGAAGGGGAGGGCCCAAACATATCTGCTGGAAGCGAGGCTGCCCGTATTATACCAGGAAAGGGAGGACCCAAACATATCTGCTGGAAGCGAGGGTGCCCGTATTATACCAGGAAGGGGAGGACCCAAACATATCTGCTGGAAGCGACGGCGCCCGTAATATATGAGGAAGGGGAGGGCGCAAACATATCTGCTGGAAGCGAGGGTGCGCGTATTATACCAGGATGGGGAGGGCCCAAACATATCTGCTGGAAGCGAGGGTGCCTGTATTATATCAGGAAGGGGAGGACCCAAACATATCTGCCGGAAGCGAGGCTGCCCGTATTATACCAGGAAGGGGAGGGCCCAAACATATCTGCTGGAAGCGAGGCTGCCCGTATTATACCAGGAAGGGGAGGACCCAAACATATCTGCTGGAAGCGAGGGCGCACGTATTATACCAGGAAGGGGAGGACCCAAACATATCTGCTGGAAGCGAGGGCGCACGTATTATACAAGGAAGGGGAGGACCCAAACCTATCTGCTGGAAGCGAGGGCGTCCGTATTATACCAGGAAGGGGAGGACGCAAACATATCTGCTGGAAGCGAGGACGCCCGTATTATACCAGGAAGGGGAGGGCTTATCATATCTGCTGGAAGCGAGGGTGCCCTTTTTTTATACCAGGAAGGGGAGGGCCTAAACATATCTGCTGGAAGCGAGGCTGCCCGTATTATACCAGGAAGGGGAGGACCCAAACATATCTGCTGGAAGCGACGGCGCCCGTAATATATATCAGGAAGGGGAGGGCGCAAACATATCTGCTGGAAGCGAGGGCGCACGTATTATACCAGGAAGGGGAGGGCCCAAACATATCTGCTGGAAGCGAGGGTGCCTGTATTATATCAGGAAGGGGAGGACCCAAACATATCTGCTGGAAGCGAGGCTGCCCGTATTATACCAGGAAGGGGAGGGCCCAAACATATCTGCTGGAAGCGAGGGCGCCCGTATTATACCAGAAAGGGGAGGACTCAAACATATCTGCTGGAAGCGAGGTCGCTCCTATTACATCAGGAAGGGGAGATCCCAAACATATCTGCTGGAAGTGAGGGTGTCCGTATTATACCAGGAAGGGTGGACCCAAACATATCTGCTGGAAGCGAGGGCACCTGTATTATACCATGCAGGGGAGGCCCCAAACATATCTGCTTGAAGTGAGGGCGCCTGTATTATACCAGGAAGGGGAGGACCCAAACATATCTGCTGGAAGCGAGGGTGCCTGCATTATACCAGAAAGGGGAGGACTCAAATATATCTGCTGGAAGCGAGGGCGCCCATATTATACCAGGAAGGGGAGGGCCCAAACATATCTGCTGGAAGCGATGGTGCCCGTATTATACCAGGAAGGCGAGGACCCAAAACCTATCTGCTGGAAGCGAGGGTGCCCGTATTATAACAGGAAGGGGAGGACCCAAAAATATCTGCCGGAAGCGAGGGCGCCCCTATTACATCAGGAAGGGGAGGGCCCAAACATATCTGCTGGAAGTGAGGGTTTGCCCGTATTATACCAGGAAGGGGAGTACCCAAACACATCTGCTGGAAGCGATGGTGCCCGTATTATACCAGGAAGGCGAGGACCCAAAACATATCTGCTGGAAGCGAGGGTGCCCGTATTATACCAGGAAGGGGAGGACCCAAACATATCTGCTGGAAGCTAGGACGCCCGTATTATACCAGGAAGGGGAGGACGCAAACATATCTGCTGGAAGCGAGGGCGCCCTTTTTTTATACCAGGAAAGGGAGGACCCAAACATATCTGCTGGAAGCGAGGGTGCCCGTATTATACCAGGAAGGGGAGGACCCAAACATATCTGCTGGAAGCGACGGCGCCCGTAATATATCAGGAAGGGGAGGGCGCAAACATATCTGCTGGAAGCGAGGGTGCGCGTATTATACCAGGATGGGGAGGGCCCAAACATATCTGCTGGAAGCGAGGGTGCCTGTATTATATCAGGAAGGGGAGGACCCAAACATATCTGCCGGAAGCGAGGCTGCCCGTATTATACCAGGAAGGGGAGGGCCCAAACATATCTGCTGGAAGCGAGGCTGCCCGTATTATACCAGGAAGGGGAGGACCCAAACATATCTGCTGGAAGCGAGGGCGCACGTATTATACCAGGAAGGGGAGGACCCAAACATATCTGCTGGAAGCGAGGGCGCACGTATTATACAAGGAAGGGGAGGACCCAAACCTATCTGCTGGAAGCGAGGGCGTCCGTATTATACCAGGAAGGGGAGGACGCAAACATATCTGCTGGAAGCGAGGACGCCTGTATTATACCAGGAAGGGGAGGGCTTATCATATCTGCTGGAAGCGAGGGTGCCCTTTTTTTATACCAGGAAGGGGAGGGCCTAAACATATCTGCTGGAAGCGAGGCTGCCCGTATTATACCAGGAAGGGGAGGACCCAAACATATCTGCTGGAAGCGACGGCGCCCGTAATATATATCAGGAAGGGGAGGGCGCAAACATATCTGCTGGAAGCGAGGGCGCACGTATTATACCAGGAAGGGGAGGGCCCAAACATATCTGCTGGAAGCGAGGGTGCCTGTATTATATCAGGAAGGGGAGGACCCAAACATATCTGCTGGAAGCGAGGCTGCCCGTATTATACCAGGAAGGGGAGGGCCCAAACATATCTGCTGGAAGCGAGGGCGCCCGTATTATACCAGAAAGGGGAGGACTCAAACATATCTGCTGGAAGCGAGGTCGCTCCTATTACATCAGGAAGGGGAGATCCCAAACATATCTGCTGGAAGTGAGGGTGTCCGTATTATACCAGGAAGGGTGGACCCAAACATATCTGCTGGAAGCGAGGGCACCTGTATTATACCATGCAGGGGAGGCCCCAAACATATCTGCTTGAAGTGAGGGCGCCTGTATTATACCAGGAAGGGGAGGACCCAAACATATCTGCTGGAAGCGAGGGTGCCTGCATTATACCAGAAAGGGGAGGACTCAAACATATCTGCTGGAAGCGAGGGCGCCCATATTATACCAGGAAGGGGAGGGCCCAAACATATCTGCTGGAAGCGATGGTGCCCGTATTATACCAGGAAGGCGAGGACCCAAAACCTATCTGCTGGAAGCGAGGGTGCCCGTATTATAACAGGAAGGGGAGGACCCAAAAATATCTGCCGGAAGCGAGGGCGCCCCTATTACATCAGGAAGGGGAGGGCCCAAACATATCTGCTGGAAGTGAGGGTTTGCCCGTATTATACCAGGAAAGGGAGTACCCAAACACATCTGCTGGAAGCGATGGTGCCCGTATTATACCAGGAAGGCGAGGACCCAAAACATATCTGCTGGAAGCGAGGGTGCCCGTATTATACCAGGAAGGGGAGGACCCAAACATATCTGCTGGAAGCTAGGACGCCCGTATTATACCAGGAAGGGGAGGACGCAAACATATCTGCTGGAAGCGAGGGCGCCCTTTTTTTATACCAGGAAGGGGAGGGCCCAAACATATCTGCTGGAAGCGAGGCTGCCCGTATTATACCAGGAAAGGGAGGACCCAAACATATCTGCTGGAAGCGAGGGTGCCCGTATTATACCAGGAAGGGGAGGACCCAAACATATCTGCTGGAAGCGACGGCGCCCGTAATATATCAGGAAGGGGAGGGCGCAAACATATCTGCTGGAAGCGAGGGTGCGCGTATTATACCAGGATGGGGAGGGCCCAAACATATCTGCTGGAAGCGAGGGTGCCTGTATTATATCAGGAAGGGGAGGACCCAAACATATCTGCCGGAAGCGAGGCTGCCCGTATTATACCAGGAAGGGGAGGGCCCAAACATATCTGCTGGAAGCGAGGCTGCCCGTATTATACCAGGAAGGGGAGGACCCAAACATATCTGCTGGAAGCGAGGGCGCCCGTATTATACCAGGAAGGGGAGGACCCAAACATATCTGCTGGAAGCGAGGGCGTCCGTATTATACCAGGAAGGGGAGGACGCAAACATATCTGCTGGAAGCGAGGACGCCCGTATTATACCAGGAAGGGGAGGGCTTATCATATCTGCTGGAAGCGAGGGTGCCCTTTTTTTATACCAGGAAGGGGAGGGCCTAAACATATCTGCTGGAAGCGAGGCTGCCCGTATTATACCAGGAAGGGGAGGACCCAAACATATCTGCTGGAAGCGACGGCGCCCGTAATATATCAGGAAGGGGAGGGCGCAAACATATCTGCTGGAAGCGAGGGCGCACGTATTATACCAGGAAGGGGAGGGCCCAAACATATCTGCTGGAAGCGAGGGTGCCTGTATTATATCAGGAAGGGGAGGACCCAAACATATCTGCTGGAAGCGAGGCTGCCCGTATTATACCAGGAAGGGGAGGGCCCAAACATATCTGCTGGAAGCGAGGGCGCCCGTATTATACCAGAAAGGGGAGGACTCAAACATATCTGCTGGAAGCGAGGTCGCTCCTATTACATCAGGAAGGGGAGATCCCAAACATATCTGCTGGAAGTGAGGGTGTCCGTATTATACCAGGAAGGGTGGACCCAAACATATCTGCTGGAAGCGAGGGCACCTGTATTATACCATGCAGGGGAGGCCCCAAACATATCTGCTTGAAGTGAGGGCGCCTGTATTATACCAGGAAGGGGAGGACCCAAACATATCTGCTGGAAGCGAGGGTGCCTGCATTATACCAGAAAGGGGAGGACTCAAACATATCTGCTGGAAGCGAGGGCGCCCATATTATACCAGGAAGGGGAGGGCCCAAACATATCTGCTGGAAGCGATGGTGCCCGTATTATACCAGGAAGGCGAGGACCCAAAACCTATCTGCTGGAAGCGAGGGTGCCCGTATTATAACAGGAAGGGGAGGACCCAAAAATATCTGCCGGAAGCGAGGGCGCCCCTATTACATCAGGAAGGGGAGGGCCCAAACATATCTGCTGGAAGTGAGGGTTTGCCCGTATTATACCAGGAAGGGGAGTACCCAAACACATCTGCTGGAAGCGATGGTGCCCGTATTATACCAGGAAGGCGAGGACCCAAAACATATCTGCTGGAAGCGAGGGTGCCCGTATTATACCAGGAAGGGGAGGGCCCAAACATATCTGCTGGAAGTGAGGGTGTCCGTATTATACCAGGAAGGGGGGACCCAAACATATCTGCTGGAAGCGAGCAAACATATCTGCTGGAAGCGAGGGCGCCTGTATTATACCATGCAGGGGAGGCCCCAAACATATCTGCTTGAAGTGAGGGCGCCTGTATTATACCAGGAAGGGGAGGACCCAAACATATCTGCTGGAAGCGAGGGTGCCTGCATTATACCAGAAAGGGGAGGACTCAAACATATCTGCTGGAAGCGAGGGTGCCCGTATTATACCAGGAAGGGGAGGACCCAAACATATCTGCCGGAAGCGAGGGCGCCCCTATTACATCAGGAAGGGGAGGGCCCAAACATATCTGCTGGAAGTGAGGGTGTGCCCGTATTATACCAAGAAGGGGAGTACCCAAACACATCTGCTGGAAGCGATGGTGCCCGTATTTTACCAGGAAGGCGAGGACCCAAAACATATCTGCTGGAAGCGAGGGTGCCCGTATTATACCAGGAAGGGGAGGACCCAAACATATCTGCTGGAAGCGAGGGCACCTGTATTATACCAGGAAGGGGAGGGCCCAAACATATCTGCTGGAAGTGAGGGTGTCCGTATTATACCAGGAAGGGGGGACCCAAACATATCTGCTGGAAGCGAGGGCGCCTGTATTATACCATGCAGGGAGGCCCCAAACATATCTGTTAGAAGTGAGGGCGCCTGTATTATACCAGGAAGGGGAGGACCCAAACATATCTGCTGGAAGCGAGGGTGCCTGCATTATACCAGAAAGGGGAGGACTCAAACATATCTGCTGGAAGCGAGGGTGCCCGTATTATACCAGGAAGGGGAGGACCCAAACATATCTGCCGGAAGCGAGGGTGTGCCCGTATTATACCAGGAAGGGGAGTACCCAAACACATCTGCTGGAAGCGATGGTGCCCGTATTATACCAGGAAGGCGAGGACCCAAAACATATCTGCTGGAAGCGAGGGTGCCAGTATTATACCAGGAAGGGTAGGACCCAAACATATCTGCTGGAAGCGAGGGCACCTCTATTATACAAGGAAGGGGAGGGCCCAAACTTATCTGCTGTAAGCGACGGCGCCCGTTTTATACCAGGAAGGGTAGGGCCCATACATATGTGCTGGAAGCGAGGGTACCCGTATAATACCAGGAAGGGGAGTGCCCAAACATATCTGCTGGAAGCGAGGGCACCCGCATTATACCAGGTAGTGGAGGACCCAAACATATCTGCTGGAAGCGAGGGTGCCCGCATTATACCAGGTAGTGGAGGACCCAAACATTTCTGCTGGAAGCGAGGGTGCCCGGATTATACCAGGTAGTGGAGGACCCAAACATATCTGCTGGAAGCGAGGGTGCCCGTATTATACCAGGACAAGACTTTCCAGCAAAATTCCCCAAACTGCAAAGGTGCGGAGTGTGGACCAAATGGGAGATAATGAAGGACATTTATCAGTGTGACACCGGCCTGTGCAGAAAGGATTGATCACAGTGTAACACACATCTAGTGATTATTTACCACATTATTATACCACCTGACTATGCCCCTGATGCACTCTGCCCGGCTTACATGTACCCCCACATTATTATACCACCTAAGTGTGCCCCTAATATACTCTGCCCGGCTTACATGTACCCCCACATTATTATACCACCTGACTATGCCCCTGATATACTCTGCCCGGCTTACATGTGCCTCCCATTATTATGCCACCTGACTATGCCCCTGATGTACTCTGCCCGGCTTACATGTGCCCCCCATTATAATGCCACCTGACTATGCCCCTGATATACTTTGCCCGGCTTACATGTGCCCCCACATTATAAACGGAAACACCAGTAAAACTCCAAACAATACTACTACCAAGCAAAATCCACGTTCCAAAAACCAAATGGTGCTCCCTCCCCTCTGAACCCTACAGGGTTCCCAAACAACAGTTTACGTCCACATATATGGCATCACCATACCTGGGAGACCCTTTTAACAGTTTTTGGGGTGTGTGTCTCCAGTGGCATAAGCTGAGCACCACATATTGGGCACTGAAATGTCATATCTGGGGAAAAATTTAAATTTTTTCTTTGCTCCATGCGGAGCGCAATCATTTATGGAAAAGACCTGTGGGGTGAATATTATCACTGCATCCCTTAATAAATGCCTTGAGGGGTGTCGTTTCCAAAATGGGGTCAGTTCTAAGGGGTTTCTTTTATTATTTCACATCGGAGCCTCTGCAATTGTGAACCAATACTTTGTAAATCACCAAATTAGGCCTCAATTTCACACGGTGCTCTTTCACTCGTGAGCCCTGTCGAATGTCCAGGCAAAAGATTAGGGCCACATGTAGGGTGACTATAAAACGGGGAAACACAGGAAAATAATTAGAGAGCGGTCTTGTTATGGTGGCACAAGCCGGGCACCACATATTGGCGTATCTATGGAAAAATTCCAACTTTCACTCTGCAATATCGAGTGCACACTAATATCTGCAAAACACCTGCAGGGTTAAAACGCTCACTACACCACTAGGTGAATACCTTGAGGGGTGTAGTTTCCAAAATGGGGTCACTTCTGCGGGGTTTCAACTGTTTTAGTCCCATAGGGACTTTGCAAATGCAACACGTGCAGAGAAACCAATCCAGCAAAATCTGCGCTCCAAAAGCCAAATAGCGCTCCTTCCCTCCTGAGCCCTGCCGTGTGCCCAAACAGCAGTGTATGACCACATGTCGGGTATTGCCGTACTCGGGAGAAATTGCTTTACAAATGTTGCATTGCTTTTTCCGCTTTAGTCCTTGTGGAAATTTTCTTTGAAAAAATGTAGATTTTAATTTTTATGGCCTAATTCCAATACTTTCTGCAGAAACCTGTGGGGTCAAAATGCTTACTGTACCCCTAAATAATTTCCTTGAGGGGTGTGGTTTCCCAAATGGGGTCACCTTTGGCACCGCAAGACCTCTTCAGACCTGACATGATGCCTGTAATATATTCTAATAAAGAGAAGGCCCCAAAATCCACTAGGTTCTCCTTTGCTTCTGAGGCCGGTGCTTCAGTCCATTAGCACGCTACGGCCACATCTGGGATATTTCTAAAACTGCAGAACCTGGGTAATAAATATTGAGTTGCATTTCTCTGGTAAATATAGAGAAACAGAAAACACGGCGCCACATAGTGCAGGTTACCCAGGTAGGATGTAGTGTAAATATACAGATACTACTAACCTGGTATAGGATGATAACAGGCAATGAAAAACGTATATGCTGCTGCTGCCAGGACTCAAAACCGGTGTTCCAAGGAAAACCACAGAAGGTGTGCTGGGTATGCAAGAAAAATGGCGTTTCCAAGGGCGCTGCTGCACTTCAGTTTAACGCATCAATACATGAGTAATGATAAGTCACGTATGAGAGAAAATTATTTTTAGAAATAATATTTTATTTTACAAACGTTATATTGACGACCTTTTCTTTATTTGGATGGGTAATGAGGCAGAGGCGGCATCTTTTATTGAGCTCTTAAATCAGAACACTTTAGGATTATCTTTTACCCACACTTTTTCCACTACGTCTATTGACTTTTTAGACCTGACCATCGCTTTTGACATCACCACTAATAAGTTTATAACAAAGACACATTTTAAATCCGTGGATGTCAATAGCTCTATTCATTTTCATAGTGCTCACTATCCCCCATGGATAAAGAACGTCCCCTACTGACAATTTAGAAGGGTTAGAAAAACTGCACGACCAATACGGACTTCCATAAGGAATGTAATTTACTAGAAAAAAGATTCAAAGAAAAGAACTTTGAACCTTATAAAAGGGGCACGTCTTAAGGCCGCCCAATTATCCCAAGAATCTTGCATTGAGCAAAAAATAGGCAAAAAAGAGAGCCGAAATGTTAGTAATAGTTTTATCACCTCATTTAATAGTGGAAACAAAAAAATCATGGAAATCTTGGACAAGCCTTGGCATATCCTGCAGAGTGACCCCTATCTAAAAGCAGAGTTACCAGATAGACCAATTGTTACTTTTAGATGCTCCAAGTCCCTCAAAAATATTTTGGCACCGAGCAGACTAAGAAGCCCCACGGTACCCTGCTCGACTTTGCTCCCTAATACACTGGGTTCCTATAAATGGGGTCATCAGCGTTGCATGTGCTGCACTAACATGGCCCATAAAGCCACTACGTACACATCTACAGTGACCGAGGAATCCTTTCATATTAGGAGCTCCTATGTCATTTATATGCTGGGATGTCCCTGCCACTTACAGTATATCGGCCGCACAACACAATGTCTACGGACAAGGATCAATAATCACAGGTTCAATGTAAACACGGGCTTTATGAGCAGCGTCTCCCGTCACTTCTACCACACACAGCAGACTTTTTGGTAACATATTTATCACACCTATAGAACAGATTCCACTTAATGTTACTAACAGATTCGGCAGGCTGAAACAGCGTGAAAACGACTGGGTTTTTAAGCTCAAGACCCTCCAACCAGACGGTCTGAACGATCTCTCGGAATCAACCCTAGAGTAAGATCCTGATAGAGTTACGTTACTAATGAATGATTGACACGTTGAAGTTCTAGTCTTTTAATTCCCTTCATTGGTAATCCCATAAGAATTTTTAGTGGTCCTTTCTATAGGTATGCCCACCCATTCATTTACTGTCCTATCTTTAGGTATGCCCACCCATTCATTTACTATCCTATCTTTAGGTATGCCCACCCATTCATTTACTATCCTATCTTTAGGTATGCCCACCCATTCATTTACTATCCTATCTTTAGGTATGCCCACCCATTCATTTACTGTCCTATCTTTAGGTATGCCCACCCATTCATTTACTGTCCTATCTTTAGGTATGCCCACCCATTCATTTACTGTCCTATCTTTAGGTATGCCCACCCATTCATTTACTGTCCTATCTTTAGGTATGCCCACCCATTCATTTACTATCCTATCTTTAGGTATGACCACCCATTCATTTACTATCCTATCTTTAGGTATGCCCACCCATTCATTTACTATCCTATCTTTAGGTATGACCACCCATTCATTTACTATCCTATCTTTAGGTATGCCCACCCATTCATTTACTATCCTATCTTTAGGTATGCCCACCCATTCATTTACTATCCTATCTTTAGGTATGACCACCCATTCATTTACTATCCTATCTTTAGGTATGCCCACCCATTCATTTACTATCCTTTCTTTAGGTATGCCCACCCATTCATTTACTGTCCTATCTTTAGGTATGCCCACCCATTCATTTACTGTCCTATCTTTAGGTATGCCCACCCATTCATTTACTATCCTATCTTTAGGTATGACCACCCATTCATTTACTGTCCTATCTTTAGGTATGCCCACCCATTCATTTACTATCCTTTCTTTAGGTATGCCCACCCATTCATTTACTGTCCTATCTTTAGGTATGCCCACACATTCATTTACTATCCTATCTTTAGGTATGCCCACCCATTCATTTACTATCCTATCTTTAGGTATGTCCACCCATTCATTTACTGTCCTATCTTTAGGTATGCCCACCCATTAATTTACTATCCTATCTTTAGGTATGCCCACCCATTCATTTACTGTCCTATCTTTAGGTATGCCCACCCATTCATTTACTATCCTATCTTTAGGTATGCCCACCCATTCATTTACTATCCTATCTTTAGGTATGCCCACCCATTCATTTACTGTCCTATCTTTAGTTATGCCCACCCATTCATTTACTGTCCTATCTTTAGGTATGCCCACCCATTCATTTACTGTCCTATCTTTAGGTATGCCCACCCATTCATTTACTGTCCTATCTTTAGGTATGCCCACCCATTCATTTACTATCCTATCTTTAGGTATGCCCACCCATTCATTTACTATCCTATCTTTAGGTATGCCCACCCATTCATTTACTATCCTATCTTTAGGTATGCCCACCCATTCATTTACTATCCTATCTTTAGGTATGCCCACCCATTCATTTACTATCCTATCTTTAGGTATGCCCACCCATTCATTTACTATCCTATCTTTAGGTATGCCCACCCATTCATTTACTGTCCTATCTATAGGTATGCCCACCCATTCATTTACTGTCCTATCTTTAGCTATGCCCACCCATTCATTTACTATCCTATCTTTAGGTATGCCCACCCATTCATTTACTGTCCTTTCTATAGGTATGCCCACCCATTCATTTACTATCCTATCTTTAGGTATGCCCACCCATTCATTTACTGTCCTATCTTTAGGTATGCCCACCCATTCATTTACTGTCCTATCTTTAGGTATGCCCACCCATTCATTTACTATCCTATCTTTAGGTATGCCCACCCATTCATTTACTATCCTATCTTTAGGTATGCCCACCCATTCATTTACTATCCTATCTTTAGGTATGCCCACCCATTCATTTACTGTCCTATCTTTAGGTATGCCCACCCATTCATTTACTATCCTTTCTATAGGTATGCCCACCCATTCATTTACTGTCCTATCTTTAGGTATGCCCACCCATTCATTTACTGTCCTATCTTTAGGTATGCCCACCCATTCATTTACTATCCTATCTTTAGGTATGCCCACCCATTCATTTACTATCCTATCTTTAGGTATGCCCACCCATTCATTTACTATCCTATCTTTAGGTATGCCCACCCATTCATTTACTATCCTATCTTTAGGTATGCCCACCCATTCATTTACTGTCCTATCTTTAGGTATGCCCACCCATTCATTTACTATCCTTTCTATAGGTATGCCCACCCATTCATTTACTGTCCTATCTTTAGGTATGCCCACCCATTCATTTACTGTCCTATCTTTAGGTATGCCCACCCATTCATTTACTATCCTATCTTTAGGTATGCCCACCCATTCATTTACTATCCTATCTTTAGGTATGCCCACCCATTCATTTACTATCCTTTCTTTAGGTATGCCCACCCATTCATTTACTATCCTATCTTTAGGTATGCCCACCCATTCATTTACTGTCCTATCTTTAGGTATGCCCACCCATTCATTTACTGTCCTATCTTTAGGTATGCCCACCCATTCATTTACTATCCTATCTTTAGGTATGCCCACCCATTCATTTACTATCCTATCTTTAGGTATGCCCACCCATTCATTTACTATCCTATCTTTAGCTATGCCCACCCATTCATTTACTATCCTATCTTTAGGTATGCCCACCCATTCATTTACTATCCTATCTTTAGGTATGCCCACCCATTCATTTACTATCCTATCTTTAGCTATGCCCACCCATTCATTTACTATCCTATCTTTAGCTATGCCCACCCATTCATTTACTGTCCTATCTTTAGGTATGCCCACCCATTCATTTACTGTCCTATCTTTAGGTATACCCACCCATTCATTTACTATCCTATCTTTAGGTATGCCCACCCATTCATTTACTGTCCTTTCTTTAGGTATGCCCACCCATTCATTTACTGTCCTATCTTTAGGTATGCCCACCCATTCATTTACTGTCCTATCTTTAGGTATGCCCACCCATTCATTTACTATCCTATCTTTAGGTATGCCCACCCATTCATTTACTATCCTATCTTTAGGTATGCCCACCCATTCATTTACTATCCTATCTTTAGCTATGCCCACCCATTCATTTACTGTCCTATCTTTAGGTATGCCCACCCATTCATTTACTATCCTTTCTTTAGGTATGCCCACCCATTCATTTACTGTCCTATCTTTAGGTATGTCCACCCATTCATTTACTATCCTTTCTATAGGTATGCCCACCCATTCATTTACTGTCCTATCTTTAGGTATGCCCACCCATTCATTTACTATCCTATCTTTAGCTATGCCCACCCATTCATTTACTGTCCTATCTTTAGGTATGCCCACCCATTCATTTACTGTCCTCTCTTTAGGTATGCCCACCCATTCATTTACTGTCCTATCTTTAGGTATGCCCACCCATTCATTTACTGTCCTATCTTTAGCTATGCCCACCCATTCATTTACTGTCCTATCTTTAGGTATGCCCACCCATTCATTTACTATCCTATCTTTAGGTATGCCCACCCATTCATTTACTGTCCTTTCTTTAGGTATGCCCACCCATTCATTTACTGTCCTATCTTTAGGTATGCCCACCCATTCATTTACTGTCCTATCTTTAGGTATGCCCACCCATTCATTTACTGTCCTATCTTTAGGTATGCCCACCCATTCATTTACTATCCTATCTTTAGGTATGCCCACCCATTCATTTACTATCCTTTCTTTAGGTATGCCCACCCATTCATTTACTATCCTATCTTTAGGTATGCCCACCCATTCATTTACTGTCCTATCTTTAGGTATGCCCACCCATTCATTTACTGTCCTATCTTTAGGTATGCCCACCCATTCATTTACTGTCCTATCTTTAGGTATGCCCACCCATTCATTTACTATCCTATCTTTAGCTATGCCCACTGTCATGGGGTTCGTTACGTTAATACACGATCAACAGAGCCAGTGACGACAGGGTAACTCCAACAGGGTTTATTGCATCCAATGTTGACAGAACAAGTCACGTTCAATGCAGGAACAACACACAGTCCACAAAATAAGTAATCCCAGGAACATCTTCAGAGTGCTGGCCTCAGCTTCAGCTCTCCTTCAGGTCTAAATCCAGAAGATCTCCATCCTCCCCAGGACAAGCCCTTATATCCACTCAGGGGGAGGAACATCTTGGCAGTTTCTAGTCACCATCATTATAATGACTTTAGTTTGTAGTCATACACTGTCTGTAAGTGAGTTGTGGTCCTTTGTGCTATTATGTGGATTGCCACAGCCAGGATGAGAACACAATGGGGAAGATAATTGGATCACCCTTGATTGCTGGTCTGCACCTGAGCTGAATATAACTGTGGTGCCTCCTGATGACCCCCTGTGGGGTCTGGACAATGACAACACTTTGTCTTGTGGACTTCACCTCTGACTCGTCCAATTGTCCATAGGCTGGAGACATGACCTGTGGTACTTGATTAGAGAGTTATCCCTCTCTGCTGAGGACTCACAATAAACCACATATAATGCACCATCACAACCTCTCCCCTCATATAATAAGTGAGCTGGCCATGTGGCCTACACAGGCCGCTGGCCACCTCACTCATAAGCCACTTATTACAGTTCAATAAGAACAGTCCACAGGCTGTAAAGAAAGTCCAGTGCACATGTACATCCGGGGCCAAGAGCAATGTCTGGAAACACAACCACGAAGTTCAAGACACTTCCACAAAAGTTCCACGTCATCTGTTCGCTTTGGAAGAGCTGATCCGGTGGCCTCCAGGACAGTCCCGCCCGTGAGATGGAGTCTCTGGGGTCAGGGGGTTTCTTGGGACCTTTTATCCAGTTTACAGGTTTCTGCAGGCTCCGAATCTCCCATCCAGACACTTTCCTCCCCAGTGCATCCCACCACCATATATTGGGTAATGCTGGCATACTATCTGACCCATCATCCAGGCAAAGATCATACCAAAATATATAGTCACTGTTTAGAATTGTAGTGAGTCCTGAGAATTTGGTGGCAGTAGAGGGGGAGATAGAAGTCAAACCGTTTTTAGAAAACAAGGGCCTTGGGCATATTTGAAAAGGGTCTGAAGTCTCACCATCATGAAGGTCACCACTGCTGTTGGGACCAATGTCTTGTTGTCCTTCGCAGACCTGCTCCTCCAATGCTCCTTCTTCCACCTTAGAACTCACTGACTCTCCAGTGTCATCCTCATGCATGTTGGAAGACTGTTTGCCTGGAGAGTCCATACTGACCGTAATATCCACAACATCATTGGACAAAGACAAATCAGACCTCATGGTAACAATACAGTTGGGTTCCTCAACCTCTTGGAAATCCTGGGGTGAAGGGAATGCAGGAAACACATTGCCAGGAGAAGCACAAACATCATTGCTCACTAGTGGGGCTGTATCGTGTGACTTAACCTCAGTTGGGCTTTCAGAACTGGCACTGGTGATCTCAGTGCCAAAGGTTTCAGGAGGTCCAGTGCTAGTTATATCGCCTGTGTCCTCATCATCCACACCAGTGCTAGTTATATCTCCTGTGTCATCATCCACACCAGTGCTAGCCACATCTCCTGCATCTTCATCATCCACAGGACCCGTTTCTGCAGATACATTGACATCCCCTGTATGCACTCCTTCCGGTCCTGAATCAAGCCCAGAATCCTTTACTTCCTCCTGGTGCTCCCATGTCTTATGGTATAAGCTGCCCACAGACGTCACATCACTCACCTCAGGACACTCTGGAGCTTTCTCTGGAGATCTGTAGCGATCAGAGCCTGGAGCAGCAGCACAATCCTTATAACACTGTGCTGGCCGTTCACACCATGTTTGCGGCACCTCTCGCTCCGCTGTTGCCAGACACCAATTCCAGTCCCAGTCCCAGAACTTATCATCGTTGGAGGCCAAACATCCCAGAGCATCCATGGTCTCCTGGTGCAACTCCCGAGCTCGCACAAGAACTTGTTCCTTCCTTGCCATAGTCAGAGACTTATCCCAAGCCCAACATTCAATGTCTTCTGTAAACTTTGGTCCAAGGCAGTCCATTGCCTCCTGGTAAAACACAATTGCTCTCCTCACGATAGACATCCTGGTGTTCAGACCTCTGTCCATCTCTCCTGCACTCTGTTGATCCCACTTCTGACACCAGTTGTCATGGGGTTCGTTACGTTAATACACGATCAACAGAGCCAGTGACGACAGGGTAACTCCAACAGGGTTTATTGCATCCAATGTTGACAGAACAAGTCACGTTCAATGCAGGAACAACACACAGTCCACAAAATAAGTAATCCCAGGAACATCTTCAGAGTGCTGGCCTCAGCTTCAGCTCTCCTTCAGGTCTAAATCCAGAAGATCTCCATCCTCCCCAGGACAAGCCCTTATATCCACTCAGGGGGAGGAACATCTTGGCAGTTTCTAGTCACCATCATTATAATGACTTTAGTTTGTAGTCATACACTGTCTGTAAGTGAGTTGTGGTCCTTTGTGCTATTATGTGGATTGCCACAGCCAGGATGAGAACACAATGGGGAAGATAATTGGATCACCCTTGATTGCTGGTCTGCACCTGAGCTGAATATAACTGTGGTGCCTCCTGATGACCCCCTGTGGGGTCTGGACAATGACAACACTTTGTCTTGTGGACTTCACCTCTGACTCGTCCAATTGTCCATAGGCTGGAGACATGACCTGTGGTACTTGATTAGAGAGTTATCCCTCTCTGCTGAGGACTCACAATAAACCACATATAATGCACCATCACACCCACCCATTCATTTACTATCCTATCTTTAGGTATGCCCACCCATTCATTTACTGTCCTATCTTTAGGTATGCCCACCCATTCATTTACTGTCCTATCTTTAGGTATGCCCACCCATTCATTTACTGTCCTATCTTTAGGTATGTCCACCCATTCATTTACTGTCCTTTCTTTAGGTATGCCCACCCATTCATTTACTATCCTATCTTTAGGTATGCCCACCCATTCATTTACTATCCTATCTTTAGGTATGCCCACCCATTCATTTACTGTCCTATCTTTAGGTATGCCCACCCATTCATTTACTGTCCTATCTTTAGGTATGCCCACCCATTCATTTACTGTCCTATCTTTAGGTATGCCCACCCATTCATTTACTGTCCTTTCTATAGGTATGCCCACCCATTCATTTACTGTCCTATCTTTAGGTATGCCCACCCATTCATTTACTGTCCTATCTTTAGGTATGCCCACCCATTCATTTACTGTCCTATCTTTAGGTATGCCCACCCATTCATTTACTATCCTATCTTTAGGTATGCCCACCCATTCATTTACTATCCTTTCTTTAGGTATGCCCACCCATTCATTTACTATCCTATCTTTAGGTATGCCCACCCATTCATTTACTGTCCTATCTTTAGGTATGCCCACCCATTCATTTACTATCCTATCTTTAGGTATGCCCACCCATTCATTTACTATCCTATCTTTAGGTATGCCCACCCATTCATTTACTGTCCTATCTTTAGCTATGCCCACCCATTCATTTACTGTCCTATCTTTAGGTATGCCCACCCATTCATTTACTGTCCTATCTTTAGGTATGCCCACCCATTCATTTACTGTCCTATCTTTAGGTATGCCCACCCATTCATTTACTGTCCTTTCTTTAGGTATGCCCACCCATTCATTTACTGTCCTATCTTTAGGTATGCCCACCCATTCATTTACTGTCCTATCTTTAGGTATGCCCACCCATTCATTTACTATCCTATCTTTAGGTATGCCCACCCATTCATTTACTATCCTATCTTTAGGTATGCCCACCCATTCATTTACTATCCTATCTTTAGCTATGCCCACCCATTCATTTACTATCCTATCTTTAGGTATGCCCACCCATTCATTTACTGTCCTTTCTTTAGGTATGCCCACCCATTCATTTACTGTCCTATCTTTAGGTATGCCCACCCATTCATTTACTGTCCTATCTTTAGCTATGCCCACCCATTCATTTACTGTCCTATCTTTAGGTATGCCCACCCATTCATTTACTGTCCTATCTTTAGGTATGCCCACCCATTCATTTACTATCCTATCTTTAGGTATGACCACCCATTCATTTACTGTCCTATCTTTAGCTATGCCCACCCATTCATTTACTATCCTTTCTTTAGGTATGCCCACCCATTCATTTACTATCCTATCTTTAGGTATGCCCACCCATTCATTTACTATCCTATCTTTAGGTATGACCACCCATTCATTTACTGTCCTATCTTTAGGTATGCCCACCCATTCATTTACTATCCTTTCTTTAGGTATGCCCACCCATTCATTTACTATCCTATCTTTAGGTATGCCCACCCATTCATTTACTATCCTATCTTTAGGTATGACCACCCATTCATTTACTGTCCTATCTTTAGGTATGCCCACCCATTCATTTACTATCCTTTCTTTAGGTATGCCCACCCATTCATTTACTATCCTATCTTTAGGTATGCCCACCCATTCATTTACTATCCTATCTTTAGGTATGCCCACCCATTCATTTACTGTCCTTTCTTTAGGTATGCCCACCCATTCATTTACTGTCCTATCTTTAGGTATGCCCACCCATTCATTTACTGTCCTATCTTTAGCTATGCCCACCCATTCATTTACTGTCCTATCTTTAGGTATGCCCACCCATTCATTTACTGTCCTATCTTTAGGTATGCCCACCCATTCATTTACTATCCTATCTTTAGGTATGACCACCCATTCATTTACTGTCCTATCTTTAGCTATGCCCACCCATTCATTTACTGTCCTATCTTTAGGTATGCCCACCCATTCATTTACTATCCTTTCTTTAGGTATGCCCACCCATTCATTTACTATCCTATCTTTAGGTATGCCCACCCATTCATTTACTATCCTATCTTTAGGTATGACCACCCATTCATTTACTGTCCTATCTTTAGGTATGACCACCCATTCATTTACTGTCCTATCTTTAGGTATGCCCACCCATTCATTTACTGTCCTATCTTTAGGTATGACCACCCATTCATTTACTATCCTATCTTTAGGTATGCCCACCCATTCATTTACTATCCTATCTTTAGGTATGACCACCCATTCATTTACTGTCCTTTCTTTAGGTATGCCCACCCATTCATTTACTGTCCTATCTTTAGGTATGCCCACCCATTCATTTACTATCCTATCTTTAGGTATGCCCACCCATTCATTTACTATCCTATCTTTAGGTATGCCCACCCATTCATTTACTATCCTATCTTTAGGTATGCCCACCCATTCATTTACTATCCTATCTTTAGGTATGCCCACCCATTCATTTACTGTCCTTTCTTTAGGTATTCCCACCCATTCATTTACTATCCTATCTTTAGGTATGCCCACCCATTCATTTACTGTCCTATCTTTAGGTATGCCCACCCATTCATTTACTATCCTATCTTTAGGTATGCCCACCCATTCATTTACTGTCCTTTCTTTAGGTATTCCCACCCATTCATTTACTATCCTATCTTTAGGTATGCCCACCCATTCATTTACTGTCCTATCTTTAGGTATGCCCACCCATTCATTTACTATCCTTTCTTTAGGTATGCCCACCCATTCATTTACTGTCCTATCTTTAGGTATGTCCACCCATTCATTTACTGTCCTTTCTATAGGTATGCCCACCCATTCATTTACTGTCCTATCTTTAGGTATGCCCACCCATTCATTTACTGTCCTATCTTTAGGTATGCCCACCCATTCATTTACTATCCTATCTTTAGGTATGCCCACCCATTCATTTACTGTCCTATCTTTAGGTATGCCCACCCATTCATTTACTGTCCTATCTTTAGGTATGCCCACCCATTCATTTACTGTCCTATCTTTAGGTATGCCCACCCATTCATTTACTGTCCTATCTTTAGGTATGCCCACCCATTCATTTACTGTCCTATCTTTAGGTATGCCCACCCATTCATTTACTATCCTATCTTTAGGTATGCCCACCCATTCATTTACTGTCCTTTCTTTAGGTATGCCCACCCATTCATTTACTGTCCTATCTTTAGGTATGCCCACCCATTCATTTACTGTCCTATCTTTAGGTATGCCCACCCATTCATTTACTGTCCTTTCTATAGGTATGCCCACCCATTAATTTACTGTCCTATCTTTAGGTATGCCCACCCATTCATTTACTGTCCTATCTTTAGGTATGCCCACCCATTCATTTACTGTCCTATCTTTAGGTATGCCCACCCATTCATTTACTGTCCTTTCTATAGGTATGCCCACCCATTAATTTACTGTCCTATCTTTAGGTATGCCCACCCATTCATTTACTGTCCTATCTTTAGGTATGCCCACCCATTCATTTACTATCCTATCTTTAGGTATGCCCACCCATTCATTTACTGTCCTATCTTTAGGTATGCCCACCCATTCATTTACTGTCCTTTCTATAGGTATGCCCACCCATTAATTTACTGTCCTATCTTTAGGTATGCCCACCCATTCATTTACTGTCCTATCTTTAGGTATGCCCACCCATTCATTTACTGTCCTATCTTTAGGTATGCCCACCCATTCATTTACTGTCCTTTCTATAGGTATGCCCACCCATTAATTTACTGTCCTATCTTTAGGTATGCCCACCCATTCATTTACTGTCCTATCTTTAGGTATGCCCACCCATTCATTTACTGTCCTATCTTTAGGTATGCCCACCCATTCATTTACTATCCTATCTTTAGGTATGCCCACCCATTCATTTACTGTCCTATCTTTAGGTATGCCCACCCATTCATTTACTGTCCTATCTTTAGGTATGCCCACCCATTCATTTACTGTCCTATCTTTAGGTATGCCCACCCATTCATTTACTGTCCTATCTTTAGGTATGCCCACCCATTCATTTACTATCCTATCTTTAGCTATGCCCACCCATTCATTTACTATCCTATCTTTAGGTATGCCCACCCATTCATTTACTGTCCTATCTTTAGGTATGCCCACCCATTCATTTACTGTCCTATCTTTAGGTATGCCCACCCATTCATTTACTGTCCTATCTTTAGGTATGTCCACCCATTCATTTACTGTCCTTTCTTTAGGTATGCCCACCCATTCATTTACTATCCTATCTTTAGGTATGCCCACCCATTCATTTACTATCCTATCTTTAGGTATGCCCACCCATTCATTTACTGTCCTATCTTTAGGTATGCCCACCCATTCATTTACTGTCCTATCTTTAGGTATGCCCACCCATTCATTTACTGTCCTATCTTTAGGTATGCCCACCCATTCATTTACTGTCCTTTCTATAGGTATGCCCACCCATTCATTTACTGTCCTATCTTTAGGTATGCCCACCCATTCATTTACTGTCCTATCTTTAGGTATGCCCACCCATTCATTTACTGTCCTATCTTTAGGTATGCCCACCCATTCATTTACTATCCTATCTTTAGGTATGCCCACCCATTCATTTACTATCCTTTCTTTAGGTATGCCCACCCATTCATTTACTATCCTATCTTTAGGTATGCCCACCCATTCATTTACTGTCCTATCTTTAGGTATGCCCACCCATTCATTTACTATCCTATCTTTAGGTATGCCCACCCATTCATTTACTATCCTATCTTTAGGTATGCCCACCCATTCATTTACTGTCCTATCTTTAGCTATGCCCACCCATTCATTTACTGTCCTATCTTTAGGTATGCCCACCCATTCATTTACTGTCCTATCTTTAGGTATGCCCACCCATTCATTTACTGTCCTATCTTTAGGTATGCCCACCCATTCATTTACTGTCCTTTCTTTAGGTATGCCCACCCATTCATTTACTGTCCTATCTTTAGGTATGCCCACCCATTCATTTACTGTCCTATCTTTAGGTATGCCCACCCATTCATTTACTATCCTATCTTTAGGTATGCCCACCCATTCATTTACTATCCTATCTTTAGGTATGCCCACCCATTAATTTACTATCCTATCTTTAGCTATGCCCACCCATTCATTTACTATCCTATCTTTAGGTATGCCCACCCATTCATTTACTGTCCTTTCTTTAGGTATGCCCACCCATTCATTTACTGTCCTATCTTTAGGTATGCCCACCCATTCATTTACTGTCCTATCTTTAGCTATGCCCACCCATTCATTTACTGTCCTATCTTTAGGTATGCCCACCCATTCATTTACTGTCCTATCTTTAGGTATGCCCACCCATTCATTTACTATCCTATCTTTAGGTATGACCACCCATTCATTTACTGTCCTATCTTTAGCTATGCCCACCCATTCATTTACTATCCTTTCTTTAGGTATGCCCACCCATTCATTTACTATCCTATCTTTAGGTATGCCCACCCATTCATTTACTATCCTATCTTTAGGTATGACCACCCATTCATTTACTGTCCTATCTTTAGGTATGCCCACCCATTCATTTACTATCCTTTCTTTAGGTATGCCCACCCATTCATTTACTATCCTATCTTTAGGTATGCCCACCCATTCATTTACTATCCTATCTTTAGGTATGACCACCCATTCATTTACTGTCCTATCTTTAGGTATGCCCACCCATTCATTTACTATCCTTTCTTTAGGTATGCCCACCCATTCATTTACTATCCTATCTTTAGGTATGCCCACCCATTCATTTACTATCCTATCTTTAGGTATGCCCACCCATTCATTTACTGTCCTTTCTTTAGGTATGCCCACCCATTCATTTACTGTCCTATCTTTAGGTATGCCCACCCATTCATTTACTGTCCTATCTTTAGCTATGCCCACCCATTCATTTACTGTCCTATCTTTAGGTATGCCCACCCATTCATTTACTGTCCTATCTTTAGGTATGCCCACCCATTCATTTACTATCCTATCTTTAGGTATGACCACCCATTCATTTACTGTCCTATCTTTAGCTATGCCCACCCATTCATTTACTGTCCTATCTTTAGGTATGCCCACCCATTCATTTACTATCCTTTCTTTAGGTATGCCCACCCATTCATTTACTATCCTATCTTTAGGTATGCCCACCCATTCATTTACTATCCTATCTTTAGGTATGACCACCCATTCATTTACTGTCCTATCTTTAGGTATGACCACCCATTCATTTACTGTCCTATCTTTAGGTATGCCCACCCATTCATTTACTGTCCTATCTTTAGGTATGACCACCCATTCATTTACTATCCTATCTTTAGGTATGCCCACCCATTCATTTACTATCCTATCTTTAGGTATGACCACCCATTCATTTACTGTCCTTTCTTTAGGTATGCCCACCCATTCATTTACTGTCCTATCTTTAGGTATGCCCACCCATTCATTTACTATCCTATCTTTAGGTATGCCCACCCATTCATTTACTATCCTATCTTTAGGTATGCCCACCCATTCATTTACTATCCTATCTTTAGGTATGCCCACCCATTCATTTACTATCCTATCTTTAGGTATGCCCACCCATTCATTTACTGTCCTTTCTTTAGGTATTCCCACCCATTCATTTACTATCCTATCTTTAGGTATGCCCACCCATTCATTTACTGTCCTATCTTTAGGTATGCCCACCCATTCATTTACTATCCTATCTTTAGGTATGCCCACCCATTCATTTACTGTCCTTTCTTTAGGTATTCCCACCCATTCATTTACTATCCTATCTTTAGGTATGCCCACCCATTCATTTACTGTCCTATCTTTAGGTATGCCCACCCATTCATTTACTATCCTTTCTTTAGGTATGCCCACCCATTCATTTACTGTCCTATCTTTAGGTATGTCCACCCATTCATTTACTGTCCTTTCTATAGGTATGCCCACCCATTCATTTACTGTCCTATCTTTAGGTATGCCCACCCATTCATTTACTGTCCTATCTTTAGGTATGCCCACCCATTCATTTACTATCCTATCTTTAGGTATGCCCACCCATTCATTTACTGTCCTATCTTTAGGTATGCCCACCCATTCATTTACTGTCCTATCTTTAGGTATGCCCACCCATTCATTTACTGTCCTATCTTTAGGTATGCCCACCCATTCATTTACTGTCCTATCTTTAGGTATGCCCACCCATTCATTTACTGTCCTATCTTTAGGTATGCCCACCCATTCATTTACTATCCTATCTTTAGGTATGCCCACCCATTCATTTACTGTCCTTTCTTTAGGTATGCCCACCCATTCATTTACTGTCCTATCTTTAGGTATGCCCACCCATTCATTTACTGTCCTATCTTTAGGTATGCCCACCCATTCATTTACTGTCCTTTCTATAGGTATGCCCACCCATTAATTTACTGTCCTATCTTTAGGTATGCCCACCCATTCATTTACTGTCCTATCTTTAGGTATGCCCACCCATTCATTTACTGTCCTATCTTTAGGTATGCCCACCCATTCATTTACTGTCCTTTCTATAGGTATGCCCACCCATTAATTTACTGTCCTATCTTTAGGTATGCCCACCCATTCATTTACTGTCCTATCTTTAGGTATGCCCACCCATTCATTTACTGTCCTATCTTTAGGTATGCCCACCCATTCATTTACTGTCCTTTCTATAGGTATGCCCACCCATTAATTTACTGTCCTATCTTTAGGTATGCCCACCCATTCATTTACTGTCCTATCTTTAGGTATGCCCACCCATTCATTTACTGTCCTATCTTTAGGTATGCCCACCCATTCATTTACTATCCTATCTTTAGGTATGCCCACCCATTCATTTACTGTCCTATCTTTAGGTATGCCCACCCATTCATTTACTGTCCTATCTTTAGGTATGCCCACCCATTCATTTACTGTCCTATCTTTAGGTATGCCCACCCATTCATTTACTGTCCTATCTTTAGGTATGCCCACCCATTCATTTACTATCCTTTCTTTAGGTATGCCCACCCATTCATTTACTATCCTATCTTTAGGTATGCCCACCCATTCATTTACTATCCTATCTTTAGGTATGCCCACCCATTCATTTACTGTCCTATCTTTAGGTATGCCCACCCATTCTTTTACTGTCCTATCTTTAGGTATGCCCACCCATTCATTTACTGTCCTATCTTTAGGTATGCCCACCCATTCATTTACTGTCCTATCTTTAGGTATGCCCACCCATTCATTTACTGTCCTTTCTTTAGGTATGCCCACCCATTCATTTACTGTCCTATCTTTAGGTATGCCCACCCATTCATTTACTGTCCTATCTTTAGGTATGCCCACCCATTCATTTACTGTCCTATCTTTAGGTATGCCCACCCATTCATTTACTGTCCTTTTGTAGTCTATGACACCCTGTTTGCCCTTTTTTCGTTTTGTTAATAATTCCTGTTTTCCGATGTTACTGATATGAGGCCATTATCCCACCCTCTGTGCATTATTATATTCTTTTAATGACATTTTACTATAATAGCTTTTGTAGTTCACATTTTCTGATACACAGACTCTTTAATACTATTTCACAATGCAGTGTTGTGTTTGATCATGTTTTTCGTCCAGTCCTACACGCGCTGACGCTGCTCTTTTCTGCTCTAATTTATCTGCTGTTTCTTTATCTCACTAACGTTTAATTCGATCACCCGTTGCAGTCGGCTATTCCAAAAGCATGACCAATACGTTCAGCCGGACCCCTAGCTGATCTCTTCTGGGTTAGCATCCAAATGGACACTGTCGCTCTTAGCATCCAAATGGATGTCACTTTGGCATCCAAATGGATGTCTTGCATTAATTCATGCATCCAAATGGATGTTTGGGTCCCTTAACATCTAAATGGATGTTATTCTGGCATCCAAATGGATGTTTCAGTATTTAGCATCCTTTTGGATGATTTGTACGCCACGTTAGTGTTTAAGTGAGTTTTATCACATTAATATGTCATTTTTTGCTAATATTTGATGCTTTTTTTCTTTAGCATTGTAAGGTACTATTGTTCTTTCTCTTATATGTATAACTACTCATTGTTTTTGCTTACATTTATATTCTAAGTTCAAACCTTGACCTATGACATCATTAGAGCACTCTGACCCCGGTCACATTGGCGTTTTTTTTTCTAATGATACGTTTGTATTTAAGCAGTGCAGTTTGTATGCTTTCCCACGGCCTGATGAAGATGCCGGTGCGACATTGAAACGCGTAGCCTTATTGTATAAATAAACCTTTCTATTATTTTCTCTCGTACGTGACTTATCATTACTCATGTATTGATGCGTTAAACTGCAGTGCAGCAGCGCCCTTGGAGACTCCGTTTTTCTTGCATTTCTCTGGTAAAACTTTCTCTGTTACAGAAAAATGGATTTAAAATGAATTTCTGCAACAACAAAAAAGTAATTTGTACATTTCACTCCCACTTTGCTATAATTCCTGTGAAACATCTAAAGGGTTAAGAAATTTTCTAAATGCTGTTTTGAATACTTTGAGGGGTGAAGTTTTTAAAATGGGGTTAGTTATGGGGGTTTCTAATATATAAGGCCCTCAAAGCCGCTTCACAACTGAACTGGTCCCTGTAAAAATCGCCTTTTGAAGTTTTCTTGAAAATGTGAAAAAATTCTGCTAAAGTTCTACGTCTTGTGATGTCCTAGAAAAACAAAAGGATGTTCAAAAAAAGATGCCAATCTAAAGTAGACAAATGGGGGATGTTAATTAGCAACAATTTTGTGTGGTATAACCGCCTGTCTTATAAGCAGATACATTTATATTTCGAAAAATTATAACTTTCATAATTTTTCGCAAACTTTTGGTGTTTTCACAATTAAATAGTGACTGTACCGCGCGTGACTTAAGGTATGTTTGATGCCCTTCTGACTTTAAACCAAAACGCTAATACAGACAAACTCCGAGCGACCGCTGCTGCAGACCCCCCTCACTGTAAGAATTCCCTATAAAGTATAACAAGCACGCCGGCCGATCCGAACTACCCGCCTGCGCATCCTTCACCAAAGCCTCCCATACCCGCCATACCGCACCGTACCTCTTCCACGTAACCGCACTAACTGACTTCCCAATGAGTGACATCGCCATCGTCATACCACCTTCTAAAGATGTTCCGGGCAAGTAAGGCCATGAGACTCCGCCCCCGGCGCCAGCAGACGAAACCTGTCCCACTGTTGACGAGAAAAGGAATCAGCCACTGAATTAAGCCCCCCCGGAACATGAACTGCCACAAAATGCGCATTCAACACCAAATGTCTCAATAATCGCACGACTGGCGGAGAATTGGCCGTCTGCGCATCGATGGCCTGAACCGCTCCAAAATTGTCACACAAAACGCACTCTCCTGTCCCTCAGACAATCCCCCCAAAGTCCCGCAGCCACCACAATGGGGAATATTTCCAGCAAAGCCAAATTACAGATGAAACCACATTCACGCCATGCACTTAGCCAAACACCCGCGCACCAACCCGCGCACCAACCCGCACATTAACCCGCACATTAACCCGCACACCAACCCGCACACCAACCCGCACACCACTGCCCCTGGAAATAAGCCCCAAATCCGCATGCACCTGATGCATCAGTATACAGCTCCAAGTCCACACTAGACACCGGCTGATACATGAGCACCGACCGCCCATTATAGCTCTGCAAAAACTCCCCCCACACCAACAAATCAGCTTTCAACTCCGCTGACAACCTAATAAAATGATGGGGAGAATGAACCCCTGCGGTGGCACCCGACAACCGCCTGCAGAACACCCGCCCCATGGGCATAATCCTACAAGCGAAATTCAAATGCCCCAACAAGGATTGCAAGTCCCGCAACTGGATCTTCTTCCTGCGCAGCGCACTCGCCACCAACCCTCTCATCTCCAGCAACTTATCATCAGGCAAGCGACACTCCATGTTATCTGAATCAATCATGATTCCCAAAAACGTAATGACCGTCGTGGGTCCCTCAGTTTTTTCAGGCGCCAGAGTTACCCCAAAATCCATTGCCACTCTCTCCATAGTGTGTAGCAATCCTGCACACACATAGGTACCCGGCGGCCCGATAAACAGGAAATCATCCAGATAATGCAGGGCAGATTGCACCTGCGCCTCCCGACGGACCACCCACTCCAAAAACGTGCTAAACATCTCAAAATAAGCGCATGAAATGGAGCAGCCCATCGGGAGGCAACAATCCACAAAATATTCCTCCTGCCAATAACATCCCAGCAAACAAAAACTATCCGGATGCACCGGCAATAAACGAAAAGCGGCCTCAATGTCAGTTTTCGCTAACAGAGAGCCCTTCCCGTATTTCCGAACCCAAACAACCGCCGCATCAAAGTTAGTGTAACTAACCGCGCACAGGGCCGGATCAATGCCGTCATTCACCGACTCGCCTTCCGGATAAGACAAGTGATGAATAAGGCGGAATTTATTCACCTCCTTTTTCGGAACCAAACCGAACGGGGAAACCCGCAAACTCTGAACAGGCGGGAAGGAAAACGGACCCGCCATGCGGCCCAAAGCCACCTCCTTCAGCAGCTTATCCGTAACCAGATCAGGCCGCGCCAAAGCAGACGACAAATTACGGACCACCCCATCACGTCCCGCCGACGTACAAGGAATCCGAAAACCTTCAGAAAAACCCAGAAACAACAACTCCGCCACTTTCCTATTTTTGATACTCCCTTAAAAACGGGAGCATCCTTTCCACCCTCACCGGCGTCGCCCCTCTTCTGCTCAGCATCTCCCTGCCTGCCCTTATGCTTCTTGAAGCATCTGGACAAACCATGGGCGCCTCCGCAACCGGAGCACTTGTGCTTGTACCTGCAGTCTGGGCCAAACCTGCAATGCCCCTCGTTATACTGCCAGCAACACCCCTTTCCTGAGGATCCTGACCGACCCGCTGCTGACCCCTGACCGCCGGCCGCATCCCGAAAGGGCTGCTGCCCCTGTTTTGTAGCCGACATTAATCGCATCCACAGACTAATTTTTCTTGTGATCCCATCTCAAGGAAGGGCGCACCGAAATTGTTCGTCATACCTTTACCATGCATTACCGCCGTATACCCTGTACGTTTCCCCACCAAATCCTTGTAGCACCATAGCGCCGAGCAATTCTCCGGCGCCTTTTCCACCACCACGCTAGCCAAGATAGCGAAGGCCTGCTGCCAATTCGCAAATGTCCGAGGAATCAAGCGATAATGACGCCGCTCCTCTTCCTCCTTTTTACTCTCATCCGGTTTCCACCGGTCCAGTTTAAACTTTTCCAGTGGCAATAGAGCAAACAAATCTCCACATACTCATCCTTCCATATCTTCTCCCTAATTTCAGCTTTCAAATGCGCCCCCAGCGGGCCCTCAAAACACACATACACCTCGCCTTTCGCAGCGTCAGCCAAACGCACATCATCCACCACTTTCTTGGATGTACCAGCCGCCGCATCAATAGCCTTATCCACCACAGTGCCCGCAACCTGCGCCAGCTTGCTAGCAACCGCAACCCCTGCCGCAGCCGCACTTCCACACACCTCACTAGCAGCGCCCCACACCCTCGCTGGGGTCTGCCCTACATCCCCCATACCCTTAAAAAACATCTGCATATGAGCCATAGAAAACATACTCCCCACATCACCCCCACCCATCCCCGACATCACATCAGTGGTAGAATCACCTGGCCGTCCCTGAGGTGACCTCCCAGCGGCCGTATCCGCAGATCTCGACGATCTCTCCCTCAATCGCGGCGTTCCAGGGGGGTGATGGTCCAGCACCACTGTCTCCCCGCAGCTGGCTGACGTCCTGGCCGATGTAGTCCTAGGCCCAGCCGACACCGGCCCGTCCACAATACTGCCACCCGCTTCTGGCGTGGCATAAAGCGAAACACAGTCCTGGCTCCTATGCACCTCTGCGTCCCCAGGGTTGTCCTTCGATTCATCCTCCTCCCGTACCACTACTGTACTCATGGAGACAAGAAGCTTCCAGTGTCTCTATTGTTCCAGATGATGTACCTGGCGATTATCTTTAGTAATTCTATCATCATTGTACTCAGCAAGACAGACAAGAAGTTCCAGGAACCAATGCACATATTCATATCTCTACTGGCTCTGATAGACCTCATGTTCTCACTATGACGTACGCCATAAGAAAAGTTCAAAATGCAGACGAGAATGAGATGTAATGGGTGTAATGTGGCCATAAAGGTTCTACACGGTGATCAAAAGCTGCAGAATCCTGAATAAGACAAAATATGGAAATGACCTCCGAAGATGTAAAGCTGCCGCCACACGCAAGATATGGGGAATGGAGGGGGCCTAATAATGAATATCCATCAACAACAGGTATAAGAGAAACTCCTCCGGGGTTCTCTGTAAATTCTCACTCCTAACCAGGGGCGCAATGATTTGTGTTGGAAGAGCTGCGACCGGGCCCGGAGGGAAAAGGGCCGCATACTAAGGTGGAGCAGAGAACCATTGGGTCCCTGCCCTGGCATTAACTGTAATAAGATCGGCTGTTGTAGGTCTGTGGCCTTCTAGAGGCTCCTGAGGACATCCGGGAGTGGGAAATTCTACATTTTGATGAAAAAATAGGTAAAGTAGATATATTTAGACTCATAATGCAAACAATATACGGCTATGGAAGATAAAATAAAATAAAAGGACACAATATCTATGTAGGAACATGAATGTTAGGTATTAAAATACAGACGAAATCCATATATCGAACGCAGAACCGCGCAATCCAAAAAACGGTCAACACAAGATAATAAATACTAATAGGAACAGATGAAAGGTAAAGGATTATACCCAGACCCGTGACATGAGAGTCTAGATAAAATAATAAAAGAGGGTTTATACCCAGACCCGTGACATGGGAGCCTAGATAAAATAATAAAAGAGGGATTATACCCAGACCCGTGACATGAGAGCCTAGATAAAATAATAAAAGAGGGATTATTCCCAGACCCGTGACATGAGAGCCTAGATAAAATAATAAAAGAGGGATTATACCCAGAGCCGTGACATGGGAGCCTAGATAAAATAATAAAAGAGGGATTATACCCAGACCCATGACATGAGAGCCTAGATAAAATAATAAAAGAGGGATTATACCCAGACCCGTGACATGAGAGTCTAGATAAAATAATAAAAGAGGGATTATACCCAGACCCGTGACATGAGAGCCTAGATAAAATAATAAAAGAGGGATTATACCCAGACCCGTGACATGAGAGCCTAGATAAAATAATAAAAGAGGGATTATACCCAGACCCGTGACATGAGAGCCTAGATAAAATAATAAAAGAGGGATTATACCCAGACCCGTGACATGAGAGCCTAGATA
The DNA here is from genome assembly GCF_050947455.1 of Rhinoderma darwinii. NCBI lineage: Eukaryota > Metazoa > Chordata > Amphibia > Anura > Rhinodermatidae > Rhinoderma > Rhinoderma darwinii. Next base: position 1,233,152 of record NC_134688.1, read on the forward strand.
AAATAATAAAAGAGGGATTATACCCAGACCCGTGACATGAGAGCCTAGATAAAATAATAAAAGAGGGATTATACCCAGACCCGTGACATGAGAGCCTAGATAAAATAATAAAAGAGGGATTATACCCAGACCCGTGACATGAGAGCCTAGATAAAATAATAAAAGAGGGATTATACCCAGACCCGTGACATGAGAGCCTAGAAAAAATAATAAAAGAGGGATTATACCCAGACCCGTGACATGAGAGTCTAGATAAAATAATAAAAGAGGGATTATACCCAGACCCGTGACATGAGAGCCTAGATAAAATAATAAAAGAGGGATGATACCCAGACCCGTGACATGAGAGCCTAGATAAAATAATAAAAGAGGGATTATACCCAGACCCGTGACATGAGAGCCTAGATAAAATAATAAAAGAGGGATTATACCCAGACCCGTGACATGAGAGCCTAGATAAAATAATAAAAGTGGGATTATACCCAGACCCGTGACATGAGAGCCTAGATAAAATAATAAAAGAGGGATTATAACCAGACCCGTGACATGAGAGCCTAGATAAAATAATAAAAGTGGGATTATACCCAGACCCGTGACATGAGAGCCTAGATAAAATAATAAAAGAGGGATTATACCCAGACCCGTGACATGAGAGCCTAGATAAAATAATAAAAGAGGGATTATACCCAGACCCGTGACATGAGAGCCTAGATAAAATAATAAAAGAGGGATTATACCCTGACCCGTGACATGAGAGCCTAGATAAAATAATAAAAGAGGGATTATACCCAGACCCGTGACATGAGAGCCTAGATAAAATAATAAAAGAGGGATTATTCCCAGACCCGTGACATGAGAGCCTAGATAAAATAATAAAAGAGGGATTATACCCAGACCCGTGACATGAGAGCCAAGATAAAATAATAAAAGAGGGATTATACCCAGACCCGTGACATGAGAGCCTAGATAAAATAATAAAAGAGGGATTATACCCAGACCCGTGACATGAGAGTCTAGATAAAATAATAAAAGAGGGATTATACCCAGACCCGTGACATGAGAGCCTAGATAAAATAATAAAAGAGGGATTATACCCAGACCCGTGACATGAGAGTCTAGATAAAATAATAAAAGAGGGATTATTCCCAGACCCGTGACATGAGAGTCTAGATAAAATAATAAAAGAGGGATTATACCCAGACCCGTGACATGAGAGCCTAGATAAAATAATAAAAGAGGGATTATACCCAGACCCGTGACATGAGAGCCTAGATAAAATAATAAAAGAGGGATTATACCCAGACCCGTGACATGAGAGCCTAGATAAAATAATAAAAGAGGGATTATACCCAGACCCGTGACATGAGACTTACATTTATAATAATTTTTCCCCAATCCGTCTGAAATGACTGATCGGGACCGGGGGGGGGGGGGGAGGAGTAAAATCCAAGTAGCGTTTCACATCTACGGTTTCAAAATTTGTAAGTGACTAAAGAACCTTTATTGTCTTTACCGATAACAAGATCTGGAGAATCAATAGAAAATGGAGAGAAATTGTGGGTGAAAGATCTGCATAAAACTCAGTGCCGCTCCAGGACTGGTCCTCCATGTAACGTGGACAGACGTGGCGCCATTCTGGGGAGAAAGTAACCGCGTTCTTCTAATCCTGAAAACCACCATTAATGACGACCATGGCTGATAATTACTGGCCGATTACTATCCACAAGAGACACTGTCCCAACCAGAGAAGTTCTTGCTACAAAGGAGCTCCAATAACCTGGCCGTTACTTGGCAGGGGGCACATACTTTTCCTGTGCTGATTTGGCAGATTTGTCCCCATGTATTGAGCAGACCCTTCTTGGTATAATGGCAGCCCGTCGTGTCTTCTGGTCAGTGACTCCTCTAGGTTCCATTCCCACCGTGCTGCAGTCTTCACTTTCTACAACAAGGGGGTCTCGCTCAAGGAGTCATTACAGGAGGCCAACCGGGACCGCGAGATCTATGGATATCCGCAAATCCCAACATGAGGTAAAAGCACAGACTGAGACTAATAAAGTGTAAAACACGAGGAACATGGTGGAAACTCTGTCTTATGTTGCATCAGTGATGCTACATGGAGGTGTAGGAGGGTCAGTGTATAGTGTAAGTGTCCCCCCCGGCAATGACCCGGTACCCCACTGACGGGTGGTGCAGTAATGGAGCAGGACAGAGAACACAGAACTAACAATACGGCAACTAAATATCCTTCCCCACCCGACTTATAGAGTAAGAATGTTTAACCCGTCAATAAAACAGAACTATTATTCCAAATACAGACACAGAAAAATGTGACTGCCTAAATCTCTGTGATAGTAGAATGACTGGTAGCCGGAGCAATGACCGCTAGACCCATAATGTTACCAATCACCGCAAGTGACTGCAGATCGAGTCCGGGCACTATAAAGACTGGTGGATTAAGTAAACCATGGGCCTGGAATACACCGCAAATCCCCTAAACTAATAAAGACCCCAGACCAGACTCCTAAACTAATACAGACTCCAGACCAGACCCCTAAACTAATACAGACCCCAGACCAGACTCCTAAACTAATACAGATCAAAGACCAGACACCTAAACAAATACAGACCACAGACCAGACCCCTAAACTAATACAGACCCCAGACCAGGCCCCTAAACTAATACAGACACCAGACCAGATTCCTAATCTAATACAGACCCCAGACCAGACCCCTAAACTAATAAAGACCCCAGACCAGACCCCTAAACTAATACAGACACCAGACCAGATTCCTAATCTAATACAGACCCCAGACCAGACCCCTAAACTAATACAGACCCCAGACCAGACCCCTAATCTAATACAGACCCCAGACCAGACCCCTAAACTAATAAAGACCCCAGACCAGACCTCTAAACTAATACAGACCCCAGACCAGACTCCTAAACTAATACAGATCAAAGACCAGACACCTAAACTAATACAGACCCCAGACCAGACCCCTAAACTAATACAGATCAAAGACCAGACACCTAAACAAATACAAACTCCAGACCCCTAAACTAATACAGACACCAGACCTCTAAACTAATACAGACCCCAGATAAGACCAGTAAACTAATACAGACCCCAGACCAGACCCCTAAACTAATACAGACCCCAGACCAGACTCCTAAACTAATACAGATCAAAGACCAGAAACCTAAACTAATACAGACCCCAGACCAGACCCCTAAACTAATACAGACCCCCAGACCAGACCCCTAAACTAATACAGACCCCAGACCAGACCCCTAAGCTAAGACAGACCCCAGACCAGGCCCCTAAACTAATACAGACCCCAGACCAGACCTCTAAACTAATACAGACCCCAGACCAGACACCTAAACTAATAAAGACCCCAGACCAGACCCCTTAACTAATACAAATCCCAGACCAGACCAACTAAGCTAATACAGACCCAAGACCAGACCCCCTAAGCTAATACAGACCCCAGACCAGACCCCTAAGCTAATACAGACCCTAGACCAGACCACCCTAAGCTAACACAGACCCCAGACCAGACTCCTAAACTAATACAGATCCCAGACCAGACCCCCTAAACTAATAAAGACCCCAGACCAGACCCCTTAACTAATACAAATCCCAGACCAGACCAACTAAGCTAATACAGACCCAAGACCAGACCCCTAAGCTAATACAGACCCTAGACCAGACCACCCTAAGCTAATACAGACCCCAGACCAGACCCCTAAGCTAATACAGACCCTAGACCAGACCACCCTAAGCTAATACAGACCCCAGACCAGACTCCTAAACTAATACAGATCCCAGACCAGACCCCCTAAACTAATAAAGACCCCAGATCAGACCCCTTAAGCTAATACAGACCCAAGACCAGACTCCTAAACTAATACAGATCCCAGACCAGACCCCTTAAGCTAATACAGACCCAAGACCAGACTCCTAAACTAATACAGATCCCAGACCATACCCCCTAAACTAATACAGACCCCAGATCAGAGGCCCCTAAGTAAATACAGACCCCAGACCAGACCCCCTAAACTATTACAGAACCCAGACCAGGCCCCTAAACTAATACAGACCAAAGACCAGATCCCTAAACTAATAGAAACCCCAGACCAGACCCCTACATTTATACAGACCCCAGACCAGATTGATAAACTAATACAGATTCCAGACCAGACCCCCTAAACTAATACAGACCCCAGACCAGACCCCTAAACTAATACAGACACCAGACCTCTAAACTAATACAGACCCCAGATAAGACCAGTAAACTAATACAGACCCCAGACCAGACCCCTAAACTAATACAGACCCCAGACCAGACTCCTAAACTAATACAGATCAAAGACCAGAAACCTAAACTAATACAGACCCCAGACCAGACCCCTAAGTTAAGACAGACCCAGACCAGGCCCCTAAACTAATACAGACCCCAGACCAGACCTCTAAACTAATACAGACCCCAGACCAGACACCTAAACTAATAAAGACCCCAGACCAGACCCCTTAACTAATACAAATCCCAGACCAGCCCAACTAAGCTAATACAGACCCAAGACCAGACCCCCTAAGCTAATACAGACCCCAGACCAGACCCCTAAGCTAATACAGACCCTAGACCAGACCACCCTAAGCTAACACAGACCCCAGACCAGACTCCTAAACTAATACAGATCCCAGACCAGACCCCCTAAACTAATAAAGACCCCAGATCAGAGGCCCCTAAGTAAATACAGACCCCAGACCAGACCCCCTAAACTATTACAGAACCCAGACCAGGCCCCTAAACTAATACAGACCAAAGACCAGATCCCTAAACTAATAGAAACCCCAGACCAGACCCCTACATTTATACAGACCCCAGACCAGATTGATAAACTAATACAGATTCCAGACCAGACCCCCTAAACTAATACAGACCCCAGACCAGACCCCCTAAGCTAATATAGACCCCAGACCAGACCCCTAAACTAATACAGACACCAGACCAGACCCCTAAACTAATACAGACCCCAGACCCGACCCCTAAACTAATACAGACCACAGACCAGACCCTAAACTAATACAGACCACAGACCAGACCCTAAACTCATACAGACCGCAGACCAGACCCCTAAACTAATACAGACCCCTAAACTAATACAGACCCCAGACCAGACCTCTAAACTAATACAGACCCCAGACCAGACACCTAAACTAATACAGACCCCAGACCAGACCCCTAAACTAATACAGACCCCAGACCAGACCACCCTAAGCTAACACAGACCCCAGACCAGACTCCTAAACTAATACAGATCCCAGACCAGACCCCTAAACTAATACAGAACCCTAAACTAATACAGACCCCAGACCAGACCTCTAAACTAATACAGACCCCAGACCAGACACCTAAACTAATACAGACCCCAGACCAGACCCCTAAGCTAAGACAGACCCCAGACCAGGCCCCTAAACTAATACAGACCCTTAAACTAATACAAACCCCAGACCAGAGCCATAAACTAATACAGACCCTAGACCAGACTCCTAAACTAATACAGATCCCAGACCAGAACCCCTAAACTAATACAGACCCCAGACCAGACCCCCTAAACTAATACAGACGCCAGACCAGACCACCCTAAGCTAACACAGACCCCAGACCAGACTCCTAAACTAATACAGATCCCAGACCAGACCCCCTAAACTAATACAGACTAAAGACCAGACCCCTAAACTAATAGAAACCCCAGACCAGACCCCTAAACTTATACAGACCCCAGACCAGATTGATAAACTAATACAGATTCCAGACCAGACCCCCTAAACTAATACAGACCCTAGACCAGACTCCTAAACTAATACAGATCCCAGACCAGAACCCCTAAACTAATACAGACCCCAGACCAGACCCCCTAAACTAATACAGACCCCAGACCAGACCACCCTAAGCTAACACAGACCCCAGACCAGACTCGTAAACTAATACAGATCCCAGACCAGACCCCCTAAACTAATACAGACTAAAGACCAGACCCCTAAACTAATAGAAACCCCAGACCAGACCCCTAAACTTATACAGACCCCAGACCAGATTGATAAACTAATACAGATTCCAGACCAGACCCCCTAAACTAATACAGACCCCAGACCAGACCCCCTAAGCTAATATAAACCCCAGACCAGACCCGTAAGACTAATACAGACACCAGTCCAGACCCCTAAACTAATACAGACCACAGACCAGACCCTAAACTAATACAGACCACAGATCAGACCATAAACTCATACAGACCACAGACCAGACCCCTAAACTAATAAAGACCCCTAAACTAATACAGACACCAGACCTCTAAACTAATACAGACCCCAGACCAGACACCTAAACTAATAAAGACCCCAGACCAGACCCCTTAACTAATACAGATCCCAGACCAGAGCAACTAAGCTAATACAGACCCAAGACCAGACCCCCTAAGCTAATACAGACCCCAGACCAGACCCCTAAGCTAATACAGACCCCAGACCAGACCACCCTAAGCTAACACAGACCCCAGACCAGACTCCTAAACTAATACAGATCCCAGACCAGACCCCCTAAAATAATAAAGACCGCAGACCAGACTCCTAAACTAATACAAATCCTAGACCAGACCCCCTAATCTAATACAGACCCAAGACCAGACTCCTAAACTAATACAGATCCCAGACCATACCCCCTAAACTAATACAGACCCCAGACCAGACCCCCTAAACTATTAAAGACCCCAGACCAGGCCCCTAAACTAACTCAGACCAAAGACCAGACCCCTAAACTAATAGAAACCCCAGACCAGACCCCTAAACTTATACAGACCCCAGACCAGATTGATAAACTAATACAGATTCCAGACCAGACCCCCTAAATTAATACAGACCCCAGACCAGACCCCCTAAGCCAATATAGACCCCAGACCAGACCCCTAAACTAATACAGACCACAGACCAGACCCCTAAGATTAATACAGACACCAGACCAGACCCCTAAACTAATACAGACCCCAGACCCGACCCCTAAACTAATACAGACCACAGACCAGACCCTAAACTAATACAGACCACAGACCAGACCCTAAACTCATACAGACCACATACCAGACCCCTAAACTAATACAGAACCCTAAACTAATACAGACCCCAGACCTCTAAACTAATACAGACCCCAGACCAGACACCTAAACTAATACAGAACCCAGACCAGACCCACTAAACTAATACAGACCCTTAAACTAATACAAACCCCAGACCAGAGCCATAAACTAATACAGACCCTAGACCAGACTCCTAAACTAATACAGATCCCAGACCAGAACCCCTAAACTAATACAGACCCCAGACCTGACCCCCTAAACTAATAAAGACCCCAGACCCGACTACTAAACTGATACAGATCCCAGACCAGACCTTCTAAACTAATACAGACCCCAGACCAGACCCCTAAACTAATACAGATCCCAGACCAGACCCCTAAACTAATAGACCCCAGACCAGACCCTCTAAACTAATACAGACCCCAGACCAGACCTATAAACTAATACAGACCCCAAACCAGACCCCTAAACTAATACAGACCCCAGACCAGACCCCTAAACTAATACAGACCACAGACCAGACCCTAAACTAATACAGACCCCAGACAAGACCCCTAAACTAATACAGACCCCAGACCAGACCCCTAAACTAATACAGACACCAGACCCCTAAACTAATACAGACCCCAGACCAGACCCCTAAACTAATACAAACCCCAGACCAGACCCCTAAACTAATACAAACCCCAGACCAGACCCCTAAACTTATACAGACCCCAGACCAGATTGATAAACAAATACAGATTCCAGAACAGACCCCCTAAACTAATACAGACCCCAGACCAGACCCCTAAGCTAATATAGACCCCAGACCAGACCCCTAAACTAATACAGACACCAGACCCCTAAACTAATACAGACCCCAGACCCGACCCCTAAACTAATACAGACCACAGACCAGACCCTAAACTAATACAAACCACAGACCAGACCCTAAACTCATACAGACCACAGACGAGACCCCTTAACTAATACAGACCCCTAAACTAATAGAGAACCCAGACCAGACCGCTAAACTAATACAGACCCCAGACCAGACACCTAAACTAATACAGACCCCAGACCATACCCCCTAAACTAATACAGACCCCAGACCAGACCCCCTAAACTAACACAGACCAAAGACCAGACCCCTAAACTAATAGAAACCCCAGACCAGACCCCTAAACTTATACAGACCCCAGACCAGATTGATAAACTAATACAGATTCCAGACCAGACCCCCTAAATTAATACAGACCCCAGACCAGACCCCCTAAGCCAATATAGACCCCAGACCAGACCCCTAAACTAATACAGATCCCAGACCAGAACCCCTAAACTAATACAGACCCCAGACCAGACCCCCTAAACTAATAAAGACCCCAGACCCGACTACTAAACTGATACAGATCCCAGACCAGACCTCCTAAACTAATACAGACCCCAGACCAGACCCCTAAACTAATACAGATCCCAGACCAGACCCCTAAACTAATAGACCCCAGACCAGACCCCCTAAACTAATACAGACCCCAGACCAGACCCCTAAACTAATACAGACCACAGACCAGACCCTAAACTAATACAGACCCCAGACCAGACCCCTAAACTAATACAGACCCCAGACCAGACCCCTAAACTAATACAGACACCAGACCCCTAAACTAATACAGACCCCAGACCAGACCCCTAAACTAATACAAACCCCAGACCAGACCCCTAAACTAATACAAACCCCAGACCAGACCCCTAAACTTATACAGACCCCAGACCAGATTGATAAACAAATACAGATTCCAGAACAGACCCCCTAAACTAATACAGACCCCAGACCAGACCCCTAAGCTAATATAGACCCCAGACCAGACCCCTAAACTAATACAGACACCAGACCAGACCCCTAAACTAATACAGACCCCAGACCCGACCCCTAAACTAATACAGACCACAGACCAGACCCTAAACTAATACAGACCACAGACCAGACCCTAAACTCATACAGACCACAGACCAGACCCCTTAACTAATACAGACCCCTAAACTAATAGAGACCCCAGACCAGACCGCTAAACTAATACAGACCCCAGACCAGACACCTAAACTAATACAGACCCCAGACCAGACCCTTAAACTAATACAGACCCCAGACCAGACCACCCTAAGCTAACACAGACCCCAGACCAGACTCCTAAACTAATACAGATCCCAGACCAGACCCCCTAAACTAATACAGACCAAAGACCAGACCCCTAAACTAATAGAAACCCCAAACCAGACCCCTAAACTTATACAGACCCCAGACCAGATTGATAAACTAATACAGATTCCAGACCAGACCCCCTAAACTAATACAGACCCCAGACCAGACCCCCTAAGCTAATATAGACCCCAGACCAGACCCCTAAACTAATACAGACCACAGACCAGACCCCTAAGACTAATACAGACACCAGTCCAGACCCCTAAACTAATACAGACCCCAGACCCGACCCCTAAACTAATACAGACCACAGACCAGACCCTAAACTAATACAGACCCCTAAACTAATACAGACCCCAGACCAGACCCACTAAACTAATACAGACCCCTAACCTAATACAAACACCAGACCAGAGCCATAAACTAATACAAACCCCAGACCAGACCCCTAAACTAATACAAACCCCAGACCAGACCCCTAAACTTATACAGACCCCAGACCAGATTGATAAACAAATACAGATTCCAGAACAGACCCCCTAAACTAATACAGACCCCAGACCAGACCCCTAAGCTAATATAGACCCCAGACCAGACCCCTAAACTAATACAGACACCAGACCAGACCCCTAAACTAATACAGACCCCAGACCCGACCCCTAAACTAATACAGACCACAGACCAGACCCTAAACTAATACAGACCCCTAAACTAATACAGACCCCAGACCAGACCCACTAAACTAATATAGACCCCTAAACTAATACAAACACCAGACCAGAGCCATAAACTAATACAGACCCTCGACCAGACTCCTAAACTAATACAGATCCCAGACCAGAACCCCTAAACTAATACAGACCCCAGACCAGACCCCCTAAACTAATAAAGACCCCACACCCGACTACTAAACTGATACAGATTCCAGACCAGACCTCCTAAACTAATACAGACCCCAGACCAGACCCCTAAACTAATACAGATCCCAGACCAGACCCCTAAACTAATAGACCCCAGACCAGACCTATAAACTAATACAGACCCCAGACCAGACCTATAAACTAATACAGACCCCAAACCAGACCCCTAAACTAATACAGACCCCAGACCAGACCCCTAAACTAATACAGACCCCAGACCAGACCCCTAAACTAATACAGACCACAGACCAGACCCTAAACTAATACAAACCCCAGACCAGACCCCGAAACTAATACAGACCCCAGACCAGACCCCTAAACTAATCCAGACCCCTAAACTAATACAGACCCCAGACCAGACCCCTAAACTAATACAGACCCCAGACCAGACCCCTAAACTAATACAAACCCCAGACCAGACCCCTAAACTAATTCAGACCACAGACCAGACCCCTAAACTAATACAGATCCCAGACCAGACCCCTAAACTAATACAGACCCCAGACCAGACCCCTGAACTAATACAGACCCCAGACCAGACCCCTAAACTATTACAGACCCCAGACCAGACCCCTAAACTAATACAGATCCCAGACCAGACCCCTAAACTACTACAGACCCCAGACCAGACCCCTAAACTAATACAGACCCCAGACTAGACCCCTAAACTAATACCGATCCCAGACCAGACCCCTAAACTACTACAGACCCCAGACCATACCCCTAAACTACTACAGACCCCAGACCAGACCCCTAAACTACTACAGACCCCAGACCAGACCCCTAAACTACTACAGACCCCAGACCAGACCCCTAAACTACTACAGACCCCAGACCAGACCCCTAAACTACTACAGACCCCAGACCAGACCCCTAAACTAATACCGATCCCAGACCAGACCCCTAAACTAATACCGATCCCAGACCAGACCCCTAAACTACTACAGACCAAAGACCAGACCCTAAACTAATACAGACCACAGACCAGACCCCTAAACTACTACAGACCACAGACCAGACCCCTAAACTACTACAGACCCCAGACCAGACCCCTAAACTAATACAGACCCCAGACCAGACCCCTAAAGTAATACAGACCCCAGACCAGACCCCTAAACTAATACAGGCCCCAGACCGGACCCCTAAACTAATACAGACCACAGACCAGACCCTTAAACTAATACAGATCCCAGACAAGACCCCTAAACTACTACAGACCCCAGACCAGACCCCTAAACTAATACAGACCCCAGACTAGACCCCTAAACTAATACCGATCCCAGACCAGACCCCTAAACTACTACAGACCCCAGACCAGACCCCTAAACTACTACAGACCCCAGACCAGACCCCTAAACTAATACAGACCCCAGACCAGACCCCTAAACTAATACAGACCACAGACCAGACCCTAAACTAATACAAACCCCAGACCAGACCCCGAAACTAATACAGACCCCAGACCAGACCCCTAAACTAATCCAGACCCCTAAACTAATACAGACCCCAGACCAGACCCCTAAACTAATACAGACCCCAGACCAGACCCCTAAACTAATACAAACCCCAGACCAGACCCCTAAACTAATACAAACCCCAGACCAGACCCCTAAACTAATTCAGACCACAGACCAGACCCCTAAACTAATACAGATCCCAGACCAGACCCCTAAACTAATACAGACCCCAGACCAGACCCCTGAACTAATACAGACCCCAGACCAGACCCCTAAACTATTACAGACCCCAGACCAGACCCCTAAACTAATACAGATCCCAGACCAGACCCCTAAACTACTACAGACCCCAGACCAGACCCCTAAACTAATACAGACCCCAGACTAGGCCCCTAAACTAATACCGATCCCAGACCAGACCCCTAAACTACTACAGACCCCAGACCAGACCCCTAAACTACTACAGACCCCAGACCAGACCCCTAAACTACTACAGACCCCAGACCAGACCCCTAAACTACTACAGACCCCAGACCAGACCCCTAAACTACTACAGACCCCAGACCAGACCCCTAAACTACTACAGACCCCAGACCAGACCCCTAAACTAATACCGATCCCAGACCAGACCCCTAAACTAATACCGATCCCAGACCAGACCCCTAAACTACTACAGACCAAAGACCAGACCCTAAACTAATACAGACCACAGACCAGACCCCTAAACTACTACAGACCACAGACCAGACCCCTAAACTACTACAGACCCCAGACCAGACCCCTAAACTAATACAGACCCCAGACCAGACCCCTAAAGTAATACAGACCCCAGACCAGACCCCTAAACTAATACAGGCCCCAGACCGGACCCCTAAACTAATACAGACCACAGACCAGACCCTTAAACTAATACAGATCCCAGACCAGACCCCTAAACTACTACAGACCCCAGACCAGACCCCTAAACTAATACAGACCCCAGACTAGACCCCTAAACTAATACCGATCCCAGACCAGACCCCTAAACTACTACAGACCCCAGACCAGACCCCTAAACTACTACAGACCCCAGACCAGACCCCTAAACTACTACAGACCCCAGACCAGACCCCTAAACTACTACAGACCCCAGACCAGACCCCTAAACTACTACAGACCCCAGACCAGACCCCTAAACTACTACAGACCCCAGACCAGACCCCTAAACTAATACCGATCCCAGACCAGACCCCTAAACTAATATATAGACCCCAGACCCGACCCCTAAACTAATACAGACCCAAGACCAGACCCCTAAACTAATACAGACCACAGACCAGACCCCTAAGCTACTACAGACCAAAGACCAGACCCTAAACTACTACAGACCGCAGACCAGACCCCTAAACTACTACAGACCCCAGACCAGACCCCTAAACTAATACAGACCCCAGACCAGACCCCTAAAGTAATACAGGCCCCAGACCAGACCCCTAAACTAATACAGACCACAGACCAGACCCCTAAGACTAATACAGACCCCAGACCAGACCCCTAAACTAATACAGATCCCAGACCAGACCCCCTAAACTAATACAGACCCCAATGTAGAAATATCATGAAATGAATCAGCACAGAATTATTATATAACACCATTAACCCTTCACTTTGCTTATCAGCAGGAATATTAATTGTAAACCCCCATAACCGGCGTTATCAGTCATTATACAGATTATTGTTATCATTAACCCCTAAACCCCCTCATGAGATGTGCTGAAGGAAGAAAACGTGTAATAGGGGAGGGGGCATTCTCTCCTCTCCATTGTTAGCAACGATGAATTTGATCACCCCTTCATATCTGTCCCGACAAGAACCTCGGAGATCCCAGTTGCCCCCGGGCCGTTGTACTTGTCCTCTCTTATGACCATTATTATTATTACAGTGTTGATATCTGGCGGGAACGATGGGGCTGAAGTTCTGGACCAGTCTGTGGCCGGGGATAAAATGTGAAGGAAACAGAATTGACTGTCAGAGTTTTCGGCTCTCTGCTCCCGTCCCCCACCCCAGTCCTTTCATGAAGTCGCCATCCATGACTGCAGAGAAGACGCCTTGTCTCCCTCTCGTCAGGTGGAGCGTCTCCTCGTCCTCCAGGGGACGGCTCCACGATCTTTCCACTTGAAGGATTTTAGTTCGGCCTCTTTTTATTCACGGGAGGAAATCCCGAGGCTCATGGAATATTGAACGCAGGAAAGATGTGGGCACCGGGGGGACAATAATCTGTGACGGCTTCTGTCCAAAAGATGAGAAACCTTCCAAGACGTGTCCTGAGAGTTCCCCTCTAGACGGTAGAGCCCGGAGAAAGACAATGAGACACGGGGGGCGGCGGGGGACTCAACGCAGAAAAAAAGATTCAGAAACACGACCGACCATCATTTCATGTTTTTCTTTCTTTACATTCTCTGTCGATCTCCTCACATTCAGGCGGCTTCTGTTTCGTTGAGTCGTATTGTGCTACTCAAGGTCCGAACAATGTTGTGGGGGCCCATGGGCAAAACATTATTCGAGGCCCCTCTGGAGACTGAGAAAATATAGAAATGTATTTGAATAACTGGTGTCCACGACATGATGCGGGTGCAGGTCACGTCTTATTTCTCATACTCATGATGTCCCGGTCCTGTACACTAATGTGGGTCGAGATGTTGTCGGCGGGTGGTACGAGGGGCCGGAGAGAAGCTCTTGGAGTTGTTTTCAGGACGTGGCTCGTAATAAACAGTTTTGATTGATAATATTTTGCTGTTTGAATGATTTCTAAACGGGGGCGGTGAAGACCCCCTCAGGCCACTAGGCGGTGGAAGCCCCAGGGCGATTGCCCCATCTGCCCTCTCTATTATCTGGCCCTGGATTTACTCAGTGGGGTCATTTTACATTAGAGCGGAAACAGGGGACACAATTCTCTGGTAACTTGGTCTCTGCTCAGAACCTCCATCATTTGTGAGCCGCGGTCTGGTCCACATTGAAGTCATGGTTGTAATATATCTGCCGTGCTTTACTGCTTAGTGATTGCTTCTGATTGCTGTGATGTAAGGAGTGAACGGACACCCCACCTCCAGCCTATGCACCGTCCCTGTATCCTATTTGTAAATAGTTGCCTGTCGCTTTAAGAGAACTGCTCAGGTGTTCATCTGTTATACCATGTATACATGTTATATGTATGTTGTCCTGTTTTCTTGTAGGTCGTCTCGAATGGGGGTGGCAACGCTCTGCGGCACTGCCAGGTGGGGTAACTGGCGCTAAAATCTTTTGGGTTGTCAGCTTTGGGGAGGTACGAGGACTGGCTAGGCTCAGGAAGAGCTCAGTGCTGGCTAGGGACGGCGTGTAAGGATGCTGATGGCGTCACGTCACCACGCTGAAAGGGGGAGCAATCAGATAAAAGGGGAAGAGGGGACGAGTGGTTGACGTGAGGTGGCTATCGGAGCTGTGGTTGGCCTGTGTGGTCGAACGGGAGTGGTGTTCTGGGACCAAGAGTCAGATCATGTCATTCTTTCCCACCCGTACCGCCTTTATACAGTTGTTCTTAAATGAATCCCGGTGATCGGCCCCTGTATCTTCCTTTTATTCCCCTCTATTTCCCCTCCTGGACTGTCCCATTATTCCCCTCTATCTCCCCTCATAGAATTTCCCCTTTTGGACTGTCCCGTGCACAGGAGGCGTGGCTGTTGTTGTATGACAGTTGGTAGGAAAAAGCAGTTGGAGTATGGAGTGGACCATATCAAGTTCGAGGGATCCAGTCCGAATTGACTGGGGTAAAGGCCGTGCCGGCAAACTCATTGTGTGGGAAAGAGCGCACCACAAGTTGAGTGACAAAGAGGACAACGAGGAAAAGGGACCGATCTTACGGTCTAGGGTCCCTACACAGCACCCCCACCTCAGCAACCGCCACTCTCATAGGTGAGATGCTAGCTGCCCTGGGCCCTAATTGCACCGAGCACGAGAAAGCCTGCGTAATGGAGTCGGTGCTCCGGATCCCTGTGAGAATCCCCATCCCAACCAGTGCACCAGCGACCCAGGTACCCAGCGGATACGGAGGGCCACGCCTGCAGTTCAGCAGCGTGCCTGCCTTTAACGAGGCCACGGCGGAAATTGACACGCACCTCCATGTATTTGAGTCTATCATGGAGGAACATACCATTTCGACCTCAGAATGGGCAAAGTATGCGGGCCCTAACCTAACGGGTAAAACCTTTGGAAGTTTATTGGGTGCTAAGTGTGGAGGACTGCCGTGATCATTCCTGCCTGAAGAAGGCCCTGTTCCAACGCTTCACCATCACCCCAGATACCTACCAAGTCAAGTTCCGGACCATGGGGCGCCCGGCCCACAGCACCCATGCAGAGTTTGCTACCCAGCTCCAGCAGAGCTGCACCAAGTGGTTGAGGGGAAAACAGGTGAATAGCGCGGAAGCTATTGAGACTCTCTTCAACCTGGAGCAGCTCCTCCTGAAGATGGCCCAAGAGATTCGTGAGTGGGTGACTTACTGGAGCCCAGACACCCCGACATAAGCGGCTACCCTGGCAGATGAGTAGGTGGCCAACCGGCCCAGATGGAGAGGTACCATCCGTCCTGACCCTCGATCTACCCATCATCCTCCGACCCGTCCCAAAGGGCCATCCCGACTGCCACTGAATCGTGCCTCGTTCCAGTCTGAGCCAGCCATATTCCCTCCAAGGAAATGGAACTTTCCGTAGATCCACCGCTGCTTCTGCTGCAACCAAGCTTGGCACATGCAGTGTAACTGCCCGCGCGACCGAGCCCCGCACCCAGGGTTGGGCAAGGCCCCACACCGTGTTGCTCACCTCCAAGAGTTGGATGACCCCCTTTGTGAGCACAACTACCTCTTAGATGTCCCTGAGGTGGAGGAGGTAGCCTTCCATGTTGCATGCCATGTGGATAAAGAGACCCCAGCTAACATGCTAAGCCATGTCCAGCTGATTGGTGGGTCACCAGGTGGTCCAGGGGCTCATGGATTCAGGTACCTCCCTCACCCTTGTGCACCCTGATTTAGTTAGAGAATGCCAGATCCTGAGAGATCGACGAATAATTTTAAAGAACTAGGCTACAAGCTGAAGGGAAGGACCTCCAAGGTTGTATTCTCAGGAATACTGCCTGTGCCATGCGCATCACAGGAAAGACAGCGGGAGCTCAGGGAGGTAAATGCATGGCTGAAGTCTTGGTGTAGAGGAGAAGGATTTGGGTTCCTAGAGCACTGGGCTGACTTTTCATTGGGGTACAAACTGTATTCTGCAGATGATTTGCACCTAAATGGAAGGGGGTCCGCTGTGCTGGGGGAGAGAATTCTAGCTGGGGTGGCGGAGTATTTAAACTAGGGCTGAGGAGGGAGGTCAATGTAGAAAAAAAAGGGGTAGCCAGGTTAGAGAGGGGTCAGACTATATTGGTGGGGGGAGAAACAGAATGTGGGGAGAGGACTGGACAACAGGATAAGGAGATCCTTTCGTTACAAAACATCAGTGTAAATAAAAAGGCCCGATTAATGTCAAATCACATTTCTGATAATAAAAGTTAAAAACTGACAGGCAAGTTAAAGTGTATGTTCACAAATGCCAGAAGTCTAGCAAGCAAAATGGGGGAGCTGGAGGCCTTGATACTGGAAGAAAATATAGATATAGTTGGTGTTGCTGAAACATGGCTGGACTCTTCACATGACTGGGCTGTAAATCTACAGGGTTTTACACTTTTTCGGAAAGACAGGACAAATAGGAAAGGTGGTGGTGTATGTCTGTATGTGAGAAGTGATATGAAGGTGGTGGTGTATGTCTGTATGTGAGAAGTGATATGAAGGCGGTGCTGTATGTCTGTATGTGAGAAGTGATATGAAGGCGAGTGTGAAAGAGACAATAGTGGGTGAAGACTGTGAGGAGGTTGAAACCTTGTGGGTGGAACTAGAAAGGGAGGTAAACACTGAAAAAATTACTTTTGGTGTAATCTATAGACCCCCCAATATAACTGAGGAGATGGAAGTTCAGCTATATAAACAGATGGAGCGGGCTGCACAGGCGGGTACTGTAGTGATAATGGGAGATTTTAATTTCCGGGATATTAATTGGTGTCATGGTTCGGCTTCAACTACAAAGGGGAGACATTTCCTCAACCTGTTGCAGGAAAATTTTATGGGCCAGTTTGTGGAAGACCCGACTAGAGGTGAAGCTCTGTTGGATCTGGTCATTTCTAATAATGCAGATCTTGTTGGGAATGTCAATGTTCGTGAAAACCTCGGTAACAGTGATCATAATATAGTTACATTTTACCTATACTGTAAAAAACAAACGCAGGCTGGGAGGGCAAAAACATTTAATTTTAAGAAAGCCAATTTCCCCAGGATGAGGGCTGCAATTCAGGATATGGACTGGGAAGAACTAATGTAAAATAATGGAACAAATGATAAATGGGAGATTTTCAAATCTACTTTGAGTTATTATAGTGCAAAATTTATTCCTACAGGTAATCAGTATAAACGACTCAAATTAAACCCCACATGGCTTACACCTTCTGTGAAAGGGGCAATACATGACAAAAAAAGGGAATTTAAAAAATACAAATCTGAGGGTACATCTGCAGCCTTTGTAAAATATAAAGAGCTTAATAAAATCTGTAAAAATGTAATAAAATTAGCAAAAATACAAAATGAAAGGCAGGTGGCCAAGGATAGTAAAACAAATCCCCAAAAATTCTTCAAGTATATAAATGCTAAAAAGCCAAGGTCTGAACATGTAGGACCCCTAGATAATGGTAATGGGGAGTTGGTCACAGGGGATCAAGAGAAGGCAGAGTTACTAAATGGGTTCTTCCGCTCTGTATATACAACAGAAGAAGGAGCAGCTGATGTAGCCGGTGCCAGTGCTGTTAATATATCAGTTGATATACTGAATTGGATGAATGGTCCAAGCTAAATTAAATAAAATAAATGTGCACAAGGCCCCGGGACCAGATGGGTTACACCCTAGAATTCTTAAAGAGCTTAGTTCAGTTATTTCTGTCCCCCTTTTCATAATATTCAGAGAATCTCTAGTGACTGGTATAGTGCCAAGGGACTGGCGCAGGGCAAATGTGGTGCCTATTTTCAAAAAGGGCTCTAGGTCTTCCCCGGGTAATTATAGACCAGTAAGCTTAACATCCATCGTGGGGAAAATGTTTGAGGGGCTATTGAGGGACTATATACAGGATTATGTGACAATAAATAGCATTATAAGTGACAGCCAGCACGGTTTTACTAAGGACAGAAGTTGTCAAACTAACCTAATCTGTTTTTATGAAGAGGTAAGCAGAAGTCTAGACAGAGGGGCCGCTGTGGATTTAGTGTTTTTGGACTTTGCAAAGGCATTTGACACTGTCCCCCATAGACGCCTAATGGGTAAATTAAGGACTATAGGTTTAGAAAATATAGTTTGTAATTGGATTGAGAATTGGCTCAAGGACCGTATCCAGAGAGTTGTGGTCAATGATTCCTTCTCTGAATGGTCACCGGTTATAAGTGGTGTACCCCAGGGTTCAGTGCTGGGACCCCTATTATTCAACTTATTTATTAATGATATAGAGGATGGGATTAATAGCACTATTTCTATTTTTGCAGATGACACCAAGCTATGTAATATAGTTCAGACTATGGAAGATGTTTGTGAATTGCAGGCAGATTTAAACAAACTAAGTGTTTGGGCGTCCACTTGGCAGATGAAGTTTAATGTAGATAAATGTAAAGTTATGCATCTGGGTACCAACAACCTGCAGCATCATATGTCCTAGGGGGAGCTACACTAGCGGATTCACTTGTTGAGAAGGATCTGGGTGTTCTTGTAAATCATAAACTCAATAACAGCATGCAGTGTCAATCAGCTGCTTCAAAGGCCAGCAAGATATTGTCGTGTATTAAAAGAGGCATGGACTCGCGGGACAGGGAGGTAATATTGCCACTTTACAAAGCATTAGTGAGGCCCCATCTAGAATATGCAGTTCAGTTCTGGGCTCCAGTTCATAGAAAGGATGCCCTGGAGTTGGAAAAAATACAAAGAAGAGCAACAAAGCTAATAAGGGGCATGGAGAATTTAAGTTATGAGGAAAGATTGAAAGAATTAAACCTATTTAGCCTTGAAAAAAGACGACTAAGGGGGGACATGATTAACTTATATAAATATATTAATGGCACATACAAAAAATATGGTGATATCCTGTTCCTTGTAAAACCCCCTCAAAAAACAAGGGGGCACTCCCTCCGTCTGGAGAAAAAAAGGTTCAACCTGCAGAGGCGACAAGCCTTCTTTACTGTGAGAACGGTGAATCTATGGAATAGCCTACCGCAGGAGCCGTCACAGCAGGGACAGTAGATGGCTTTAAAAAAGGGTTAGATAATTTCCTAGAACAAAAAAATATTAGCTCCTATGTGTAGAAATTTTTCCTTCCCTTTTCCCTTCCCTTGGTTGGACTTGATGGACATGTGTCTTTTTTCAGCCGTACTAACTATGTAACTATGTAACTATGTAATGTCACCCTAGCCGGATGCCAGTAGATTTACATCCACCTGGCCCGAGTGTTCATGGACTGGGGTGCTGGCCAGGGAATGGCCATCATTGGCCTGACGGAAGACCTCACCACTGAAGCCCTCATGGGGAACAATTTGGGGAACGACCTCTCTAGCCAGTTTGTGGCTGTAGTTACCCGCTGTCAAGCCCAGAAGATACAGAGGGAACAGCTTCTGCCACCTTCCTCCACAGAGGTCACCCAAGCTCCGGTCCCAGCTATCCCGCTCCCGGAGCCGCCGGTGGTAAATAAACCAACCTCTGACATTGCCAACCCGACAGATGAGACTGACTGCCAGGTAGACATGGGGAGGCGGATAGAGCAAAGCTCCGGACTGCCCAAGCAACTGACCCCTGCTTAGCTCCAGCCTATAGTCCTGACGAAGCCGGTCGCAGGTGAAACGCGTGTCGAGGCGTCTCTGTGCCATCTCTTTACGTTCCCTGCCTCTATCATGTCCACAGGTATGTTGTCCCTTTTACGTATGACATGGGGCATGTACTAGTCCTTTTTTGTATATGCGCTGTCTATCTTCAGCGGGTGTCTGCTATGCATGTTATAGGCAGCATCTTTTTTACATATATAGCCACTTTTGTATCCTTTGCCCTATTGGCATCTTGTTACACTTTCATTCATGGCATATTAGTACTGGGACGTTTTTGAGATTGGTTGTCTCTTGTTTCCCTTATGGTCTGCTGTCATCCATACCTGATCGCTACTTCTTTCGATATATGATCCGTCTTATTCTTACTATATTTATTACTGTGATACCGTGTATTGTTATATATCAATAAAGATGTATATTTTTTATAATATATGGCAGTGATTTATCTTTATACTCTATTGGGATGTTATGTCCCCTGAACTTGTGTGCTTTTTAGGTTGTCACTGTCTGAATCTGGTCATTGGAATGTCTGGATCTGGACTTTGGGGCATCTGCATCTGGTCATTTGGATTTGGTCATTTGGATTTCTGCATCTGATCATTGGATGTGTTGATTGGGATGTCTGAATCTGGCCATTGTCTGAATCTGGTCATTTTGGCATCTGGATCTGGTCACTGTCTGAATCTGGTAATTTGGACTTTTGTTGATTCTGGTCATTATTTGGAACTGGGATGTCTGGATCTGGTCATTGGTGCATCCGGATCATTGTCCGGATTTGTTCATTTGGATTTCTGAATCTGGTCTTTGGGATGTCTGGTTCTGGTCATTTGAGCATCTGGATCTAGGCACAATCTGAATCTGGTCATTGGAATGTATGTATTTGGTCATTGGGGAATCTGGATCTGATCGATGTCTGGATCAGGTCATTTGGACTTCTGGACCTGGCCATTGTCTAGCTCTGGTCATTAAGATGTCTGGTTCTGGTCATTTTGGACATCTGGATCTGGTCACTGCCTGAATCTAGTCATTTGTACTTTTAATTCTGGTCATTATGTTGATCTGGTTATTGGGGCATCTGGATCTGGTCATTGGGGCATCTGGATCTGGTCACTGTCTGGACCAGGTCAATTTAATTTCTTGATCTGGTCATTGTCTGGACCTGCTCATTGGGATGTCTGGTTCTGGTTATTTGGGCATCTGGATCTGTTCACTGTCTGTATCTGGTTATTTGAATATTTGGTTCTGGTCATTATCTGCATCTGGTCATTCGGATGTCATTGGGATGTCTGGATCTGGTCATTTGTATTTCTTAATCTGATCATTGGATGTGGTGATTGAGATGTCTGAATCTGGTCATTGGGGCATCTGGATCTGGTCATTATCTGGGTCTGGTCATTTAGATTTCTGCATCTGGTCAGTGGATGTGGTGATTTGGATGTCTCAATCTGGTCATTGCGATGTCTGAATCTGGTCATTGGTACATCCGAATCTGATTATTGTCAGGATCTGGTCATTGGGGTATCTGGATCTGATTGTCAGGATCTGGTCATTGGTACATCCGGATCTGATTATTGTCAGGATCTGGTTATTGTGGTATCTGGATCTGGCCATTATCTGGGTCTGGTAATTTCGATTTCTGCATCTGGTCATTGGGTGTGGTGATTGGGATGTCTGAATCTGGTCATTGCGATATCTGAATCTGGTCATTGGTACATCCGGATCTGATTATTGTCAGGATCTGGTCATTTAGATGTCTGAATCTGGTCATTGTGGTAAAGCCTGCGGTTGCTGACCGCCAGCATCCCCTACTTACCGACAGCCGCGACCGCAGGGCACTCAGAGCTTGCCGGTGCCTCACTCTCCGGACACGCGGGCACACGCAACTGCATCTCTCCACTCTTTCCTTGGTTATTGGTGCATCTGTATTTGATCATTGTTCAGATCTGGTCATTTGGATGTTTGAATCTGGTTATTGGGATGTCTGGTTCTGGTCATTTGGACATCCGGATCAGGTCACTGTCTGAATCTAGTTATTTTGACTTTTAGTTCTGTCATTATCTGGATATTTTCATTGGGGCATCTGGATCTGGTCATTGGTGCATCCCGTTCTGATCATTGTCCGGATCTGGTCAATTTGGATGTCTGATTCTGGTCATTTGGGCATCTGGATCTGCTCACTGATTGAATCTGGTCATAGGGATGTCTGTATGTGGTCATTGGGGCATCCGGATCTGATTATTGTCTTGATCAGGTCATTTTGACTTCTGGATCTGATCATTGTCTGGCTTTGGTCATAAGGATGTCCGGTTCTGGTTATTGGAATATCTGGTCACTATCTGAATCTGGACTTTTGCACTTCTTGTTCTGGTCATTATCTGAATCTACTCATTGGGAGTTTGGATTTGGTCATTTGGGCATCTGGATCTGGTCACTGTCTGGTTCTTGTCATTGGATGTCATGATCTGGTCAGGGCTACATTATGTCCTTTGGACTTCTAGATCTGGTCACTATTGGAATCTTGTCATTGGGCCTTATAGAACTGGTCATTCTCCGGATCGGAACATTTCTTCTTTTTCATCCCTTATAAATGTTCTCTCCCGTCTTCTGGGCGATCGCCACAGTTTGCACTTTATAATCTTGTTCACTAAATAATATTAAAAGCGAGAAGCAGCGAGAAGTCGCCGGCGACATTTCCTCAGTTGATTATAAACATAAATTGCTTCTGTTTTCCTGTGTCGAGAGGTAAAAGATTTAAGGGAGATGAGCAGCGGCGGCCGGAAAATAATAAATCAATGGGCGAAATTAACTTTACCAGAGACGAGCGGATGCAGAGCGGTCTCTATTTTAGAGGCCATTCGTACTTGAATACGGCGGCTCTTACCTAATGCGGCATCCGAGGAACACAAACATTGTGTCCTTTCTGTGTAAATGGGAGATGGAAAGTGCTAATAACGGCTTCTATGGCAACAGAGCCTCATAACGAACGCCACAGAACGCCGCACCGCCATAGCAGCACTGAGGGGGATAACATGTGTCCATGAGTAATAATAAGGAAAACGCATAAGAGGTCCCAAGAGAAGTACACAGATGTAGCAGAGACGAGCTTGTCAGTTATCACAACTCACCATCATAGTTATCACTGTGTTATCTGTGGTGTTACATAGGACTGCAGGTGACATCTACTGCATTATCTGTAATCAGAGAGTTATCACTGTGTTATCTGTGGTGTTACATAGGACTGCAGGTGACATCTACTGCATTATCTGTAATCAGAGAGTTATCACTGTGTTATCTGTGGTGTTACATAGGACTGCAGGTAACATCTACTACATTATCTGTACTCAGAGAGTTATCACTGTGTTATCTGTGGTGTTACATAGGACTGCAGGTGACATCTACTGCATTATCTGTACTAAGAGAGTTATCACTGTGGGTTATCTGTGGTGTTACATAGGACTGCAGGTGACATCTACTGCATTATCTGTAATCAGAGAGTTATCACTGTGTTATCTGTGGTGTTACATATGACTGCAGGTGACATCTACTGCATTATCTGTAATCAGAGAGTTATCACTGTGTTATCTGTGGTGTTACATAGGACTGCAGGTAACATCTACTACATTATCTGTACTCAGAGAGTTATCACTGTGTTATCTGTGGTGTTACATAGGACTGCAGGTGACATCTACTGCATTATCTGTACTAAGAGAGTTATCACTGTGGGTTATCTGTGGTGTTACATAGGACTGCAGGTGACATCTACTGCATTATCTGTACTCAGAGAGTTATCACTGTGTTATCTGTGGTGTTACATAGGACTGCAGGTAGCATCTTCTACATTATCTGTACTCAGAGAGTTATCACTGTTATCTGTGGTGTTACATAGGACTGCAGGTGACATCTACTGCATTATCTGTACTCAGAGAGTTAGCACTGTGTTATCTGTGGTGTTACATAGGACTGCAGGTAACATCTACTACATTATCTGTACTCAGAGAGTTATCACTGTGTTATCTATGGTGTTACATAGGACTGCGGGTAACATCTACTACATTATCTGTAATCAGAGAGTTATCACTGTTATCTGTGGTGTTACATAGGACTGCAGGTAACAGTACTCCATTATCTGTAATCAGAGAGTTATCACTTTGTTATCTGTGGTTTTGCATAGGAGTGCAGGTAACATCTACTACATTATCTGTACTCAGAGAGTTATCACTGTGTTATCTGTGGTGTTACATAGGACTGCAGGTAACATCTACTACATTATCTGTAATCAGAGAGTTATCACTGTGTTATCTGTGGTGTTACATAGGACTGCAGGTAACATCTACTACATTATCTGTACTCAGAGAGTTATCCCTGTGTTATCTGTGGTGTTACATAGGACTGCAGGTAACATCTACTACATTATCTGTACTCAGAGAGTTATCACTGTGTTATCTGTGGTGTTACATAGGACTGCAGGTAACATCTACATTATCTGTACTCCGAGAGTTATCACTGTGTTATCTGTGGTGTTACATAGGACTGCAGGTAACATCTACTACATTATCTGTAATCAGAGAGTTAACACTGTGTTATCTGTGGTGTTACATAGGACTGCAGGTAACACTACTACATTATCTGTACTCAGAGAGTTATCATTGTGTGTTATCTGTGGTGTTACATAGGATTGCAGGTAACATCTACTACATTATCTGTACTCAGAGAGTTATCCCTGTGTTATCTGTGGTGTTACATAGGACTGCAGGTAACATCTACTACATTATCTGTAATCAGAGAGTTATCACTGTGTTATCTGTGGTGTTACATAGGACTGCAGGTGACATCTACTACATTATCTGTAGTCAGAGAGTTATCACTTTGTTATCTGTGGTTTTGCATAGGAGTGCAGGTAACATCTACTACATTATCTGTACTCAGAGAGTTATCACTGTGTTATCTGTGGTGTTACATAGGACTGCAGGTAACACTACTACATTATCTGTAATCAGAGAGTTATCACTGTGTTATCTGTGGTGTTACATAGGACTGCAGGTAACATCTACTACATTATCTGTAATCAGAGAGTTATCACTTTGTTATCTGTGGTGTTACATAGGACTGCAGGTAACATCTACTACATTATCTGTACTCAGAGAGTTATCACTGTGTTATATGTGGTGTTACATAGGCCTGCAGGTAACATCTACTACATTATCTGTACTCAGAGAGTTATCACTGTGTTATCTGTGGTTTTGCATAGGACTGCAGGTAACATCTACTACATTATCTGTACTCAGAGAGTTATCACTGTGTTATCTGTGCTGTTACATAGGACTGCAGGTAACACTACTACATTATCTGTACTCAGAGAGTTATCACTGTGTTATCTGTGGTGTTACATAGGACTGCAGGTAACATCTACTACATTATCTGTAATCAGAGAGTTATCACTGTGTTATCTGTGGTGTTACATAGGCCTGCAGGTAACATCTACTACATTATCTGTAATCAGAGAGTTATCACTGTGTTATCTGTGGTGTTACATAGGACTGCAGGTAACACTACTACATTATCTGTACTCAGAGAGTTATCACTATTATCTGTGGTGTTACATAGGACTGCAGGTAACATCTACTACATTATCTGTACTCAGAGAGTTATCACTGTGTTATCTGTGGTGTTACATAGGACTGCAGGTAACACTACTACATTATCTGTAATCAGAGAGTTATCACTGTGTTCTCTGTGGTGTTACATAGGACTGCAGGTAACATCTACTACATTATCTGTAATCAGAGAGTTATCACTGTTATCTGTGGTGTTACATAGGAGTGCAGGTAACATCTACTACATTATCTGTACTCAGAGAGTTATCACTGTGTTATCTGTGGTGTTACATAGGACTGCAGGTGACATTTACTACATTATCTGTAATCAGAGAGTTATCACTGTGTTATCTGTGGTGTTACATAGGACTGCAGGTAACATCTACTACATTATCTGTAATCAGAGAGTTATCACTGTGTTATCTGTGGTGTTACATAGGACTGCAGGTAACACTACTACATTATCTGTAATCAGAGAGTTATCACTGTGTTCTCTGTGGTGTTACATAGGACTGCAGGTAACATCTACTACATTATCTGTAATCAGAGAGTTATCACTGTTATCTGTGGTGTTACATAGGAGTGCAGGTAACATCTACTACATTATCTGTACTCAGAGAGTTATCACTGTGTTATCTGTGGTGTTACATAGGACTGCAGGTGACATTTACTACATTATCTGTAATCAGAGAGTTATCACTGTGTTATCTGTGGTGTTACATAGGAGTGCAGGTAACATCTACTACATTATCTGTACTCAGAGAGTTATCACTGTGTTATCTGTGGTGTTACATAGGACTGCAGGTAACACTACTACATTATCTGTAATCAGAGAGTTATCACTGTGTTATCTGTGGTGTTACATAGGACTGCAGGTAACATCTACTACATTATCTGTACTCAGAGAGTTATCACTGTGTTATCTGTGGTGTTACATAGGACTGCAGGTAACATCTACATTATCTGTACTCAGAGAGTTATCACTGTGTTATCTGTGGTGTTACATAGGACTGCAGGTGACATTTACTACATTATCTGTAATCAGAGAGTTATCACTGTGTTATCTGTGGTGTTACATAGGAGTGCAGGTAACATCTACTACATTATCTGTACTCAGAGAGTTATCACTGTGTTATCTGTGGTGTTACATAGGACTGCAGGTAACACTACTACATTATCTGTAATCAGAGAGTTATCACTGTGTTATCTGTGGTGTTACATAGGACTGCAGGTAACATCTACTACATTATCTGTACTCAGAGAGTTATCACTGTGTTATCTGTGGTGTTACATAGGACTGCAGGTAACTCTACTACATTATCTGTACTCAGAGAGTTATCACTGTGTTATCTGTGGTGTTACATAGGACTGCAGGTAACTCTACTACATTATCTGTACTCAGAGAGTTATCACTGTGTTATCTGTGGTGTTACATAGGACTGCAGGTAACACTACCACATTATCTGTACTCAGAGAGTTATCACTGTGTTATATGTGGTGTTACATAGGACTGCAGGTGACATCTACTACATTATCTGTAATCAGAGAGTTATCACTTTGTTATCTGTGGTGTTACATAGGACTGCAGGTAACATCTACTACATTATCTGTACTCAGAGAGTTATCACTGTGTTATCTGTGGTGTTACATAGGCCTGCAGGTAACATCTACTACATTATCTGTACTCAGAGAGTTATCACTGTGTTATCTGTGGTTTTGCATAGGACTGCAGGTAACATCTACTACATTATCTGTACTCAGAGAGTTATCACTGTGTTATCTGTGCTGTTACATAGGCCTGCAGGTAACATCTACTACATTATCTGTACTCAGAGAGTTATCACTGTGTTATCTGTGGTGTTACATAGGACTGCAGGTAACACTACTACATTATCTGTAATCAGAGAGTTATCACTGTGTTATCTGTGGTGTTACATAGGACTGCAGGTAACATCTACTACATTATCTGTACTCAGAGAGTTATCACTGTGTTATCTGTGGTGTTACATAGGACTGCAGGCAACATCTACTACATTATCTGTACTCAGAGAGTTATCACTGTTATCTGTGGTGTTACATAGGACTGCAGGTAACTCTACTACATTATCTGTACTCAGAGAGTTATCACTGTTATCTGTGGTGTTACATATGACTGCAGGTAACATCTACTAAATTATCTGTACTCAGAGAGTTATCACTGTGTTATCTGTGGTGTTACATAGGACTGCAGGTAACATCTACTACATTATCTGTACTCAGAGAGTTATCACTGTGTTATCTGTGGTGTTACATAGGACTGCAGGTAACATCTACTACATTATCTGTACTCAGAGAGTTATCACTGTGTTATCTGTGGTGTTACATAGGACTGCAGGTAACATCTACATTATCTGTACTCCGAGAGTTATCACTGTGTTATCTGTGGTGTTACATAGGATTGCAGGTAACATCTACTACATTATCTGTACTCAGAGAGTTATCCCTGTGTTATCTGTGGTGTTACATAGGACTGCAGGTAACATCTACTACATTATCTGTAATCAGAGAGTTATCACTGTGTTATCTGTGGTGTTACATAGGACTGCAGGTGACATCTACTACATTATCTGTACTCAGAGAGTTATCACTTTGTTATCTGTGGTTTTGCATAGGAGTGCAGGTAACACTACTACATTATCTGTAATCAGAGAGTTATCACTGTGTTATCTGTGGTGTTACATAGGAATGCAGGTAACATCTACTACATTATCTGTAATCAGAGAGTTATCACTTTGTTATCTGTGGTTTTGCATAGGACTGCAGGTAACATCTACATTATCTGTACTCAGAGAGTTATCACTGTGTTATCTGTGGTGTTACATAGGACTGCAGGTAACATCTACTACATTATCTGTACTCAGAGAGTTATCACTGTGTTATCTGTGGTGTTACATGGGACTGCAGGTAACATCCACTACATTATCTGTAATCAGAGAGTTATCACTGTGTTATCTGTGGTGTTACATAGGACTGCAGGTAACATCTACTACATTATCTGTACTCAGAGAGTTATCACTGTGTTATCTGTGGTGTTACATAGGACTGCAGGTAACATCTACTACATTATCTGTACTCAGAGAGTTATCACTGTGCTATCTGTGGTGTTACATAGGACTGCAGGTAACATCTACATTATCTGTACTCCGAGAGTTATCACTGTGTTATCTGTGGTGTTACATAGGATTGCAGGTAACATCTACTACATTATCTGTACTCAGAGAGTTATCCCTGTGTTATCTGTGGTGTTACATAGGACTGCAGGTAACATCTACTACATTATCTGTACTCAGACAGTTATCACTGTGTTATCGGTGGTGTTACATAGGACTGCAGGTAACATCCACTACATTATCTGTACTCAGCGCAGCTTCCGTTCGGTTATTCGGCCCCGCCAATCAGCGTCATTGAACGATGCGTTGTTCAGCTCCAGCAGATCTACATTGCCATCGGACTGCGCGGGAACGGGATCATGTGAGTATGTAAAGTTTTTGTTTTTTTCTAATAAAACTTTGAGTGGCATTATCTATAGTGGGGGCTCTATCTACAGGGGGGGTTGTCTCTATGTGGGCCACTATATAGGGGGTCTATATGTGGGGCACTATCTACAGGGGGTTCTATATGTGGGGATGTGGGCCACTATATACAGGTGTGGTCTATATGTGGGCCACTATATACAGGGGGGTCTATATGTGGGCCACTATATACAGGGGGGGTCTTTGTGTGGGGATGTAGGCCACTATCTACAGGGGGTCTATATGTGGGGCACTATATACAGGGGCAGCAATATGTGAAACACTATACAGGGGTTGGCTATATGTAGAGCACTATCTATAGGGGAGCTATTTTAGGGCACTTTCTATAGGGGTGGGCTATATGTGGGACACTATATACAGGGGTGGGTTGCCTGTGGGGCACTAGCTACAGGGGGGCTGTATGAAGGGCACTATCTACAGGGGTGAGCTATATGTGGGACGCTATATACAGGGGGAGCTATATGTGAGACACTATCTACAGAGGTGGGCTATACGTGGAACACTATCTATAGGGGAAGCTATATGTAGGGCAGCACGGTGGCTCAGTGGTTAGCACTACTGCCTTGCATCTCTGGAGTCCATATGTGGGCACTATCTACAGAGGGTTGTATGTGGGACACCATCTACAGGGGCTTCTATGTAGGGCACTATCTACAGAGGCTCTATGGGGGTCACTATCTACAGTGGGCACGGTGTGTGTGTGTGTGTGTATGTGGGACACAGTGTATGGTACTAGTATAATCAGGGACACAGTGTATGGCGCTATTATAGTTAGAGGTGCAGTGTATGGTGCTTTATTATATTTAGAGGTGTTGAGAATTTTCACTTTGTTTATAGATGCAGAAATGTTTTAAAAGTGAGAAGCTGAAGACATCTGAGCGGAAAACTGCAGAAATGGGCTGTGACCGGAAGAAGTCCATCATAGATGTCTGGACTGGAGGTAGAAGAAAAGAACTAGAATGTGAGACGTCACCGGTGAGTCACTTAATGTAAATGTTTATTCTGTCTCTAATCAGTATTATAGTCACTGTATGATCTGCATCGAGTAGATGGGTGGTGTGATTATGATATGAGTTTTTTTTTGTGTAAAACAGCAACTCCCAGCATATCCTCACTATTGTACGGGCCATGCTGGGAGCTGTAGTTTTACGCCGTACAAACCTAAATGTCAGTAGTTGCACTAAATTGAGCTGTATTTGTTCTTGTGTTGTACATATGTAGTGATCTTTGTTCTAGTGCTGTATGTATGTACTGAGCTTGGTTCTGGTGCTGCATATATGTAATGAGCTCCATTCTGCAGATGTATATATGTATTGAGCTTTCTTCTGGCGCTGTATATATGTATTAAGCTTGGTTCTGGTGCTGTATATATGTACTGAGCTTGGTTCTGGAGCCGTATATGTCAGAGCTTGGTTCTGGAGCTGTAATTATATTGAATATATTTATAGTAACAAAATTACAGGGCAGATAGAATTGTTCTCAGATCAATGTATATTTAATGGGTACCTGTTTGGTAGTTTTAACTCCTTGAACCACCGCCATGCGGTAATACATGACCTGACAATATTTCCCCAGTATGTTTTTTCAGATGCAGCAACATTTTTATAATCCACTTTTAAACCGGTGCACACTATATGCTAATTACTCATTAGAGGGTCATGGGACGGTGTCGCTATCCTGAAGAGTCACATAGTCCGGCCTCCAAACCCACCTTTCCATGTTTGAGTGACATCTCCTTGGCTGATACAACTTTCTCGGATGCGCCATTGCCTTGTGGCACTATACACAAGGGGGGGCTTTGTGGTACTATACACAAGGAGGCGCTGTGTGGCACTATACACAAGGGGGCTGTGTGGCACTATACACAAAGTGGGGCTGTGTGGGACTACAGACAAGGGAGAGCTGTGTGGTACTATGGACAAGGGGGAGCTGTGTGGCACTATAGACAAGGGGGAGCTGTGTGGCACTATACACAAAGGGGGGCTGTGTGGCACTATACACAAGGGGGAGCTGTGTGGCACTATACACAAGGGGGGCTGTGTGGCACTATACACAAGGTGGGGCTGTGTGGCACTATACACAAGGGGGGCTGTGTGGCACTATACACAAGGTGGGGCTGTGTGGCACTATACACAAGGGGGAGCTGTGTGGCACTATACACATGGGGGAGTTGTGTGGCACTAAACACAAGGGGGAGCTGTGTGGCACTATACACAAGGTGGGGCTGTGTGGCACTATACACAAGGGGGGGCTGTGTGGCACTATACACAAGCGGGGCTGTGTGGCACTATACACAAAGGGGGGCTGTGTGGCAATGTAGACAAGGGGGATCTGTGTGGCACTATAGACAAGGGGGAGCTGTGTGGCACTGTACACAAGGGGGAGTTGTGTGGCACTATACACATGGGGGGCTGTTTGGCACTATACACAAGGGGGAGCTGTGTGGCACTATACACAAGGGGGAGCTGTGTGGCACTATACACATGGGGGAGATGTGTGGCACTATACACAAGGGGGAGCTGTGTGGCACTATACACAAGGGGGCTGTGTGGCAATATACACAAGGGGGGCTGTGTGGCACTATACACAAAGTGGGGCTGTGTGGGACTACAGACAAGGGAGAGCTGTGTGGTACTATGGACAAGGGGGAGCTGTGTGGCACTATAGACAAGGGGGAGCTGTGTGGCACTATACACAAAGGGGGGCTGTGTGGCACTATACACAAGGGGGAGCTGTGTGGCACTATACACAAGGGGGGGCTGTGTGGCACTATACACAAGGTGGGGCTGTGTGGCACTATACACAAGGGGGGCTGTGTGGCACTATACACAAGGTGGGGCTGTGTGGCACTATACACAAGGGGGAGCTGTGTGGCACTATACACATGGGGGAGTTGTGTGGCACTATACACAAGGTGGGGCTGTGTGGCACTATACACAAAGGGGGGCTGTGTGGCAATGTAGACAAGGGGGATCTGTGTGGCACTATAGACAAGGGGGAGCTGTGTGGCACTGTACACAAGGGGGAGTTGTGTGGCACTATACACATGGGGGGCTGTTTGGCACTATACACAAGGGGGAGCTGTGTGGCACTATACACAAGGGGGAGCTGTGTGGCACTATACACATGGGGGAGATGTGTGGCACTATACACAAGGGGGAACTGTGTGGCACTATACATAAGGGGGCTGTGTGGCACTATACAAAAAGGGGGGCTGTGTGGCACTATACAAAAAGGGGGGCTGTGTGGCACTATACACAAGGGGGGGGGGCTGTGTGGCACTATACACAAGGGGGGGTGTAATGTCAGGATATGGAGCCAGACAGATGAGCCCTAATCTACCCACCACTCAGTCCCTGCCTACTTGCACTGCCCGTCCTAGGCGACGGCTTACAACTGGGCGACGGTCCCTACACTCAATATGTGCACGACAGACAAACAAGACAAGGGAACACAAAAGCAAAGGAATGTGGGGCAGTTGCCCACTGCAACATCGTGAGCAACAGAGTAATGGACGAGCCGAGTCAAGCCAGGAGTGTACGTGGTAACAAATACAGAACAGGAGGATAGTCAGTCAAGCCAGGGTCAATATGAAGAAGAGGTCAATAGTAACAGCAGAAACAGCAGAGCCAGGAAACAGGAGAATCACAGGCAAAGGACAATCAGCAAATAAAGGTATAAGTGGACCAAGGGCGGGAGCTAGAACCGTCTGGCCAGGCTACGATAGGCTCTCCCACTCCTCAGTCTACCAGCCTGAGTGGTAGCAGATCGAGTCACTCTAGCAGACCTAGGAACAGATGTAGGCTGATTAACCATGGGCGTCGACACAGAAGCTGTGTCAGGCAAATCCTTCACAGTACCCCCCCTTTTATGAGGGGCCACTGGACCCTTCCTAGGTGGACCTGGCCTGTTGGGGAACCGAAGATGGAACTTCCTGAGCAATAACCCGGCGTGAACATCCCTGGCGGGTACCCAAGTCCTCTCCTCAGGCCCGTATCCTCTCCAATGGACCAGGTACTGGAGGGAGCCTTGGACCATCCTGCTATCCACAATCTTGGCCACCTCGAATTCTACCCCTTCAAGGGTAAGAACAGGGACCGGAGGTTTCCTCGAGGTAGTCAAGGATGGGGAGCAGCGTTTCAGGAGGGAGGCATGGAACACGTTGTGTATTTGAAAAGACGGGGGTAACTCCAGCCGGAAGGAGACAGGGTTAATTACCTCAATGACCTTGTATGGCCCTATATACCGGGGAGCTATTTTTTTGAACGGAACTTTAAGGCGCAAATTTTTTGAAGACAGCCACACCAGATCCCCGACCACAAACAAGGGGTTAGCAGAACGTCTTCTATCTGCCTGAGTTTTTTGTATGCTCTGGGACGCCTCTAGGTTCTTCTGAACCTGGGCCCAGACTCTGCACAGTTCCCAATGAACGACATCTACCTCGGGATTGTTGGAACCACCAGGTGAAATGGAGGAGAACCGCGGATTAAACCCAAAATTACAAAAAAAGGGGGAGACCCCTGACGAGTTACTGACCCGGTTATTAAGGGAAAATTCGGCGAGGGGAATGAATGAGACCCAATCATATTGGCAGTCAGAGATAAAAAACCTTAAATATTGTTCTAGAGACTGATTAGTCCTCTCCGTTTGGCCATTAATTTCGGGATGGAAGGCCGAGGAGAAGGACAGATCAATTTCCAACTTCTTACAGAAGGCTCTCCAAAACAATGAAACAAATTGTACCCCTCTGTCAGAAACAATATTGACAGGAACCCCATGGAGACGCAGGATGTGTTTTATGAACAAGGTAGCTAACGTCTTGGCATTGGGTAGTTTCTTGAGGGGCACAAAGTGGCACATCTTACTGAAGCGGTCTACTACAACCCACACCACCGTCTTGCCTTGGGATGGAGGCAGATCGGTGATAAAAATCCATGGAGATATGGGTCCACGGTCTCTGGGGAATGGGCAAAGAACATAATAAGCCCGCTGGTCGGGACCTGGGAGTCTTGGACCTAGCACAAATTTCACAGGCGACGGCGTACAACTGGGCGACGGTCCCTACGCTCAATATGTGCACGACAGACAAACAAGACAAGAGAACACAAAAGCTAAGGAATGTGGGAAAGTTGCCCACGGCAACACCGTGAGCAACAGAGTAGTGGACAAGCCGAGTCAAACCAGGAGTGTACGTGGTAACAAATGCAGAGCAGGAGAATAGTCAGTCAAGCCAGGATCAATATGAAGAAGAGGTCAATAGTAACAGCAGGAACAGCAGAGCCAGGAAACAGGAGAATCACAGGCAAAGGACAAGCAGGAAATGAAGGTATAAATAGTCAGAGGGCGGGAACTAGAACCGTCTGGCCAGGCTGTGATAGGTTCTACCACTCCTCAGCCTACCATCCTGACTGGTAGCAGATCGAGTCACTCTAGCAGACCTAGGAACAGATGCAGGCTGATTAACCACGGGCGTCGACACAGAAGCTGTGTCAGGCAAATCCTTAACAGAGGGCTGTGTGGCACTATGCACAAAGGGGGAGCTGTGTGTCACTATACACAAGGGGGAGGGTTGTGGCTCTATCTACAGAAGCAAAGTGGGGCACGATCTACAAAGGGGGTCGGTGCTGCACTATCTACTAAGGAGGGGCTGTGTGGCACTATACACAAAGAGGGGCTATGTGGCACTATACACATGGGGAACTGTATGGCACTATTTACAAGGGGGAGGGCTGTGGCTCTATCTACAGGGGGCTAAGTTTGGCGCAAACTACTGGGATTTGTGTGTGGCACTTTCTACAAAGGGTGGGGCTATGCTGCACTTTCTACTAAGGGGGGGGGGCTGTATGGCACTATGCACAAGGGGGGGGGGCTGTGTGACACTATATACATGGGGGAGATGTGTGGCACTATACACAAGGGGGAGCTGTGTGGCACTATACTAGTGGGGCGCTATCTACAAATGGGGTGTGACACTGTCTATAGGCGGGGCTATATAGCACTGTCTACAGGGGGGCTACATGGCACATTCTACAGGGGGCACTATTTATAAAGGGGGGCTGCTTGTGGGGCTCTGTCAAGAGTTTGCTATGGGGCTCAGACTTTCCTAGTTACGCCCCTGCTCAGAGAGTTATCACTGTGTTATCGGTGGTGTTACATAGGACTGCAGGTAACATCTACTACTTGATCTGTACTCAGAGAGTTATCACTGTGTGTTATCTGTGGTGTTACATAGGACTGCAGGTAACACTACTACATTATCTGTACTCAGAGAGTTATCACTGTGTTATATGTGGTGTTACATAGGACTACAGGCAACATCTACTACATTATCTGTACTCAGAGAGTTATAACTGTGTTATCTGTGGTGTTACATAGGACTGCAGGTAACATCTACTACATTATCTGTACTCAGAGAGTTATCACTATTATCTGTGGTGTTACATAGGCCTGCAGGTAACATTTACTACATTATCTGTACTCAGAGAGTTATCACTGTGTTATCTGTGGTGTTACATAGGACTGCAGGTAACATCTACTACATTATCTGTACTCAGAGAGTTATCACTGTGTTATCTGTGGTGTTACATAGGACTGCAGGTAACACTACTACATTATCTGTACTCAGAGAGTTATCACTGTTATATGTGGTGTTACATAGGACTGCATGTAACATCTACTACATTATATGTACTCGCAGAGTTATCACTGTGTTATCTGTGGTGTTACATAGGACTGCAGGTAACACTACTACATTATCTGTACTCAGACAGTTATCACTGTTATCTGTGGTGTTACATAGGAGTGCAGGTAACATCTACTACATTATCTGTACTCAGAGAGTTATCACTGTGTTATCTGTGGTGTTACATAGGACTGCAGGTAACACTACTACATTATCTGTACTCAGAGAGTTATCCCTGTGTTATCTGTGGTGTTACATAGGACTGCAGGTAACATCTACTACATTATCTGTACTCAGAGAGTTATCACTGTGTTATCTGTGGTTTTACATAGGACTGCAGGTAACATCTACATTATCTGTACTCCGAGAGTTATCACTGTGTTATCTGTGGTGTTACATAGGACTGCAGGTAACACTACTACATTATCTGTACTCAGAGAGTTATCATTGTGTGTTATCTGTGGTGTTACATAGGATTGCAGGTAACATCTACTACATTATCTGTACTCAGAGAGTTATCACTATTATCTGTGGTGTTACATAGGACTGCAGGTAACATTTACTACATTATCTGTACTCAGAGAGTTATCACTGTGTTATCTGTGGTGTTACATAGGACTGCAGGTAACATCTACTACATTATCTGTACTCAGAGAGTTATCACTGTGTTATCTGTGGTGTTACATAGGACTGCAGGTAACACTACTACATTATCTGTACTCAGAGAGTTATCACTGTTATATGTGGTGTTACATAGGACTGCATGTAACATCTACTACATTATATGTACTCGCAGAGTTATCACTGTGTTATCTGTGGTGTTACATAGGACTGCAGGTAACACTACTACATTATCTGTACTCAGACAGTTATCACTGTTATCTGTGGTTTTACATAGGACTGCAGGTAACATCTACATTATCTGTACTCCGAGAGTTATCACTGTGTTATCTGTGGTGTTACATAGGACTGCAGGTAACACTACTACATTATCTGTACTCAGAGAGTTATCACTGTTTTATCTGTAGTGTTACATGGGACTGCATGTAAAAACAACTACCACAACAACAACTCCAATATAGTATTAGGGGAGGAGCTGTGACAACCTCTCACACATGAGTAATAGATGACTAGCTGTTACTGTATATAAGATGTGTGGTCTCATGTCTGATCACAGTGTAATTATATTATATATCAGTGATGTCAGTAACAGGGGGCGGGGCTGTGACAACCTCTCACACATGATATACAGGCTGGTTGTCAGTAGTAATAGATGACTAGCTGTTACTGTATATAAGATGTGTGGATCTCATGTCTGATCACAATGTAATTATATTATATATCAGTGATGTCAGTAACAGGGGGCGGGGCTGTGACAACCTCACACATGATATACAGGCTGGTTGTCAGTAGTAATAGATGAATAGCTGTTACTGTATATAAGATGTGTGGATCTCATGTCTGATCACATGTAATTATATTATATATCAGTGATGACAGTAACAGGAGGCGGGGCTGTGACAACCTCTCACACATGATATACAGGCTGGTTGTCAGTAGTAATAGATGAATATCTGTTACTGTATATAAGATGTGTGGATCTCATGTCTGATCACATGTAATTATATTATATATCAGTCATATCAGTAACAGGGGGCGGGGCTGTGACAACCTCTCACACATGATATACAGGCAGGTTGTCAGTATTAATAGATGAATAGCTGTTACTGTATATAAGATGTGTGGTCTCATGTCTGATCACAGTGTAATTATATTATATATCAGTGATGTCAGTAACAGGGGGCGGAGCTGTGACAACCTCTCACACATGATATACAGGCTGGTTGTCAGTAGTAATAGATGAATAGCTGTTACTGTATATAAGATGTGTGGTCTCATGTCTGATCACAATGTAATTATATTATATATCAGTGATGTCAGTAACAGGGGGCGGAGCTGTGACAACCTCTCACACATGATATACAGGCTGGTTGTCAGTAGTAATAGATGAATAGCTGTTACTATATATAAGATGTGTGGATCTCATGTCTGATCACAATGTAATTATATTATATATCAGTGATGTCAGTAACAGGGGGCGGGGCTGTGACAACCTCTCACACATGATATACAGGCTGGTTGTCAGTAGTAATAGATGAATAGCTGTTACTGTATATAAGATGTGTGGATCTCATGTCTGATCACAGTGTAATTATATTATATATCAGTGATGTCAGTAACAGGGGGCGGGGCTGTGACAACCTCTCACACATGATATACCGGCTGGTTGTCAGTAGTAATAGATGAATAGCTGTGACTGTATATAAGATGTGTGGCTCTCATGTCTGATCACATGTAATTATATTATATATCAGTGATGTCAGTAACAGGGGGCGGGGCTGTGACAACCTCTCACACATGATATACAGGCTGGTTGTCAGTAGTAATAGATGAATAGCTGTTACTGTATATAAGATGTGTGGATCTCATGTCTGATCACATGTAATTATATTATATATCAGTGATGTCAGTAACAGGGGGCGGGGCTGTGACAACCTCTCACACATGATATACAGGCAGGTTGTCAGTAGTAATAGCTGTTACTGTATATAAGATGTGTGGATCTCATGTCTGATCACATGTAATTATATTATATATCAGTGATGTCAGTAACAGGGGGCGGGGCTGTGACAACCTCTCACACATGATATACAGGCTGGTTGTCAGTAGTAATAGATGAATAGCTGTTACTGTATATAAGATGTGTGGATCTCATGTCTGATCACAGTGTAATTCTATTATATATCAGTGATGTCAGTAACAGGGGGCGGTGCTGTGACAACCTCTCACACATGATACACAGGCTGGTTTGTGCCCCGCATTGTTTACACTCTGACGTCTATATGAAATCTGTTCATCATTTTTAGAGTTATTATTTGGCAGGTGACGTCACGCTTTTCTCCGGTTGTTTCCTCCTGGTTCAGGTTCGAGGTGCCGCGTCCTCCGTTCCTCATGATGATGAGATATCTTCATATTCAGGACTCGTTTTATTCACCCCTCCCCCGTAGTCATGGTCCTCGGCAGCTGTCGGGCTGTACAGTCATCAGTCGTTCTCCTTGTCAATCATCCTGTAGAGGTCAAGGTGAGTGGTCGCTGGATGTGGACTATTGATGGACTGTGACAGCCCCCCCCCTCGGCCCCCCGGGACCTTTTGTCCCTATATACATCTATATGGGGCAGGAGACATTAGATTAGTCAGATGTGATGTCACTGGTGGAGATGAAGAATCTCGGGAGAATACTGGGGGATCTTGCGGACGACTCCAGCGTGGAATTGTCCTTGGACCCCACATATAAGTCTTTTCTTTACATTTGCCCCTCCCCCTCCATCACTGGCGTTTGGTATATCTGTGATCTACTGTATTTTAGTCTCGGGGAGGGGGTTCTTTTTTTTGTAGTGAGCGTGGGGGAGGGGACGGGATCATTCTAGACACTATTTATCCCATTTCCCTCTGGGGGGACCATAATGCAGTAACAATCCCCAGGGTTAAGACTTAAAGGAACCGTCCATCGTGCCGACCCATAGAGTAAAGGTCACATGTTATTTACGCCGCACTGCGAATGGTGTAATTTAAAATGCACAGAACACGGCGGAATTGCTGTTTTTGGATATTCCACCCAATAAAACTTAATAAAAGTTAATCAAGAACTCTATATAGCCCAAAATGATGCCCTTGAAAAATACAACTCATCCCGCCAAAAACGAGTCCTCGGCTGCGTCCGCGGGGAAATAAAAGGTTACAGCTCATTGAATGTGACGATGAAAAATCTAAAAAAATGCTTTATTGATAAAGACCCGAAAATGCATGAAAGGGGGGGGAGGGGTTAAGTGGTATCACAAGATGCCTCATTACCAGGTGCCCTTTATTAAACCTGTACCAGTGGGTGGAGCTTAGTGGTCACATGACCTGTATATGGAAAAGGAAATATCATAATGAGGGGGTGGAGCCTGAGCTGATACAATGTAGAAACTTCTGGCGTTTTTCACTGGAATGTCCGTGATCCTCAATATCTTTGGGGCTTATTATCATTTTCACAAAAAACATTTCCAGGCTGTTTTGTCAGAAGAGGAGCCTCCTTTTTGCCCTTTAGCCTTGTGGGGTGAGATAATGAGCTCTGCAGAGATCCTCATGTGGGGTGAGATGATCAGCTCTGCAGCGATCCTTATGTGGGGTGAGATGATCAGCTCTGCAGCGATCCTCATGTGGGGTGAGATGATCAGCTCTGCAGCGATCCTCATGTGGGGTGAGATGATCAGCTCTGCAGCGATCCTCATGTGGGGTGAAATGATCAGCTCTGCAGCGATCCTCATGTGGGGTGAGTTGATCAGCTCTGCAGCGATCCTCATGTGGGGTGAGATGATCAGCTCTGCAGCGATGCTCATGTGGGGTGAGATGATCAGCAAGCAGCGATCCTCATGTGGGGTGAGATGATGAGCTCTACAGCGATCCTCATGTGGGGTGAGATGATCAGCTCTGCAGCGATCCTCATGTGGGGTAAGATGATCAGCTCTGCAGCGATCCTCATGTGGGGTGAGATGATCAGCTCTGCAGTGATCCTCATGTGGGGTGAGATGATCAGCTCTGCAGCGATCCTGATGTGGGGTGAGATGATCAGCTCTGCAGTGATCCTCATGTGGGGTGAGATGATGAGCTCTGCAGTGATCCTCATGAGGGGTGAGATGATCAGCTCTGCAGCGATCCTCATGTGGGGTGAGATGATCAGCTCTGCAGTGATCCTCATGTGGGGTGAGATGATCAGCTCTGCAGCGATCCTCATGTGGGGTGAGATGATCAGCTCTGCAGTGATCCTCATGTGGGGTGAGATGATCAGCTCTGCAGCGATCCTCATGTGGGGTTGATGATCAGCTCTGCAGCGATCCTCATGTGGGGTGAGATGATCAACTCTGCAGCGATCCTCATGTGGGGTGAGATGATCAGCTCTGCAGCGATCCTCATGTGGGGTGAGATGATCAGCTCTGCAGGGATCCTCATGTGAGGTGAGATGATAAGCTCTGCAGCGATCCTCATGTGGGGTGAGTTGATCAGCTCTGCAGCGATCCTCATGTGGGGTGAGATGATCAGCTCTGCAGCGATGCTCATGTGGGGTGAGTTGATCAGCTCTGCAGCGATCCTCATGTGGGGTGAGATGATCAGCTCTGCAGCGATACTCATGTGGGGTGAGATGATCAGCTCTGCAGCGATCCTCATGTGGGGTGAGATGATAAGCTCTGCAGCGATCCTCATGTGGGGTGAGATGATCAGCTCTGCAGCGATCCTCATGTGGGGTGAGATGATGAGCTCTGCAGCGATCCTCATGTGGGGTGAGATGATCAGCTCTGCAGCGATCCT
Organism: Rhinoderma darwinii; assembly: GCF_050947455.1. Taxonomy (NCBI): domain Eukaryota; kingdom Metazoa; phylum Chordata; class Amphibia; order Anura; family Rhinodermatidae; genus Rhinoderma; species Rhinoderma darwinii. The sequence goes on from NC_134688.1 coordinate 1,275,055, forward strand.
CATGTGGGGTGAGAGGATGAGCTCTGCAGCGATCCTCATGTGGGGTGAGATGATCAGCTCTGCAGCGATCCTCATGTGGGGTGAGATGATCAGCTCTGCAGCGATCCTCATGTGGGGTGAGATGATCAGCTCTGCAGCGATCCTCATGTGGGGTGAGATGATCAGCTCTGCAGCGATCCTCATGTGGGGTGAGATGATGAGCTCTGCAGCGATCCTCATGTAAGGTGAGATGATGGGCTCTGCAGCGATCCTCATGTAGGGTGAGATGATGGGCTCTGCAGTGATCCTCATGTGGGGTGATGATGAGCTCTGCAGCGATCCTCATGTGGGGTGAGTTGATGGGCTCTGCAGCGATCCTCATGTAGGGTGAGATGATCAGCTCTGCAGTGATCCTCATGTAGGGTGAGATGATGATCTCTGCAGCGGTCCTCATGTAGGGTGAGATGATCAGCTCTGCAGCGATCCTCATGTGGGGTGAGATGATCAGCTCTGCAGCGATCCTCATGTGGGGTGAGATGATGAGCTCTACAGCGATCCTCATGTGGGGTGAGATGATAAGCTCTGCAGCGATCCTCATGTGGGGTGAGTTGATCAGCTCTGCAGCGATCCTCATGTGGGGTGAGATGATCAGCTCTGCAGCGATGCTCATGTGGGGTGAGTTGATCAGCTCTGCAGCGATCCTCATGTGGGGTGAGATGATCAGCTCTGCAGCGATACTCATGTGGGGTGAGATGATCAGCTCTGCAGCGATCCTCATGTGGGGTGAGATGATAAGCTCTGCAGCGATCCTCATGTGGGGTGAGATGATCAGCTCTGCAGCGATCCTCATGTGGGGTGAGATGATGAGCTCTGCAGCGATCCTCATGTGGGGTGAGATGATCAGCTCTGCAGCGATCCTCATGTGGGGTGAGAGGATGAGCTCTGCAGCGATCCTCATGTGGGGTGAGATGATCAGCTCTGCAGCGATCCTCATGTGGGGTGAGATGATCAGCTCTGCAGCGATCCTCATGTGGGGTGAGATGATCAGCTCTGCAGCGATCCTCATGTGGGGTGAGATGATCAGCTCTGCAGCGATCCTCATGTGGGGTGAGATGATGAGCTCTGCAGCGATCCTCATGTAAGGTGAGATGATGGGCTCTGCAGCGATCCTCATGTAGGGTGAGATGATGGGCTCTGCAGTGATCCTCATGTGGGGTGATGATGAGCTCTGCAGCGATCCTCATGTGGGGTGAGTTGATGGGCTCTGCAGCGATCCTCATGTAGGGTGAGATGATCAGCTCTGCAGTGATCCTCATGTAGGGTGAGATGATGATCTCTGCAGCGGTCCTCATGTAGGGTGAGATGATCAGCTCTGCAGCGATCCTCATGTGGGGTGAGATGATCAGCTCTGCAGCGATCCTCATGTGGGGTGAGATGATCAGCTCTGCAGCGATCCTCATGTGGGGTGAGATGATGAGCTCTGCAGCGATCCTCATGTGGGGTGAGATGATCAGCTCTGCAGCGATCCTCATGTGGGGTGAGAGGATGAGCTCTGCAGCGATCCTCATGTGGGGTGAGATGATCAGCTCTGCAGCGATCCTCATGTGGGGTGAGATGATCAGCTCTGCAGCGATCCTCATGTGGGGTGAGATGATCAGCTCTGCAGCGATCCTCATGTGGGGTGAGATGATCAGCTCTGCAGCGATCCTCATGTGGGGTGAGATGATGAGCTCTGCAGCGATCCTCATGTAAGGTGAGATGATGGGCTCTGCAGCGATCCTCATGTAGGGTGAGATGATGGGCTCTGCAGTGATCCTCATGTGGGGTGATGATGAGCTCTGCAGCGATCCTCATGTGGGGTGAGTTGATGGGCTCTGCAGCGATCCTCATGTAGGGTGAGATGATCAGCTCTGCAGTGATCCTCATGTAGGGTGAGATGATGATCTCTGCAGCGGTCCTCATGTAGGGTGAGATGATCAGCTCTGCAGCGATCCTCATGTGGGGTGAGATGATCAGCTCTGCAGCGATCCTCATGTGGGGTGAGATGATGGGCTCTACAGCAATCCCCATGTGGGATGAGATGATCAGCTCTGCAGTGATCCTCATGTGGGGTGAGATGATCAGCTCTGCAGCGATTTTCATGTGGGGTGAGATGATGGGCTCTGCAGCGATCCTCATGTGGGATGAGATGATCAGCTCTGCAGTGATCCTCATGTGGGGTGAGATGATCAGCTCTGCAGCGATTTTCATGTGGGGTGAGATGATGGGCTCTGCAGCGATCCTCATGTGGGGTGAGTTGATCAGCTCTGCAGCGACCCTCATGTGGTGTGGGATGATCAGCTCTGCAGCGATCCTCATGTGGGGTGAGATGACCAGCTCTGCAGCGATCCTCATGTGGGGTGAGATGATGAGCTCTGCAGCGATCCTCATGTGGGGTGAGATGGTCAGCTCTGCAGCGATCCTCATGTAGGGTGAGATGGTGAGCTCCGCAGCGATCCTCATGTGGGGTGAGATGATCAGCTCTGGAGAAATCCTCATGTAGGGTGAGATGTGAGCTCCGCAGCGATCCTCATGTGGTGTGAGATGATTAGCTCTGCAGCGATCCCCATGTGGGGTGAGATGATGAGCTCTGCAGCGATCCTCATGTGGGGTGAGTTGATGGGCTCTGCAGCGATCCTCATGTAGGGTGAGATGATCAGCTCTGCAGCGATCCTCATGTGGGGTGAGATAATGAGCTCTGCAGCAATCCCCATGTGGGGTGAGATGATGAGCTCTGCAGCGATCCTCATGTGGGGTGAGATGATCAGCTCTGCAGCGATCCTCATGTGGGGTGAGATGATCAGCTCTGCAGCGATCCTCATGTGGGGTGAGATGATGAGCTCTGCAGCGATCCCCATGTGGGGTGAGATGATCAGCTCTGCAGTGATCCTTATGTGGGGTGAGATGATGGGCTCTGCAGCGATCCTCATGTAGGATGACATGATCAGCTCTGCAGCGATCCTCATGTGGGGTGAGATGATCAGCTCTGCAACGATCCTCATGTGGGGTGAGATGATCAGCTCTGCAGCGATCCTCATGTGGGGTGAGATCATGAGCTCTGCAGCGATCCTCATATGGGGTGAGATGATGAGCTCTGCAGTGATCCTCATGTAGGGTGAGATGATCAGCTCTGCAGCGATCCTCATGTGGGGTGAGATGATGAGCTCTGCAGTGATCCTCATGTGGGGTGAGATGATCAGCTCTGCAGCGATCCTCATGTAGGGTGAGATGATCAGCTCTGCAGCGATCCTCATGTGGGATGAGATGATCAGCTCCGCAGCGATCCTCATGTGGTGTGAGATGATCAGCTCTGCAGCGATCTTCATGTAGGGTGAGATGATCATCTCTGCAGTGATCCTCTTGTGGGGTTAGATGATGGGCTCTGCAGCGATCCTCATGTGGGATGAGATGATCAGCTCTGCAGCAATCCCCATGTGGGGTGAGATGATCAGCTCTGCAGCGATCCTCATGTAGGGTGAGATGATCATCTCTGCAGTGATCCTCATGTGGGGAGAGATGATGAGCTCTGCAGCGATCCCCATGTGGGGTGAGATGATGGGCTCTGCAGTGATCCTCATGTGGGGTGAGATGATGAGCTCTGCAGTGATCCTCATGTGGGGTGAGATGATCAGCTCTGCAGCGATCCTCATGTAGGGTGAGATGATCAGCTCTGCAGCGATCCTCATGTGGGGTGAGATGATGATCTCTGCAGCGGTCCTCATGTAGGGTGAGATGATCAGCTCTGCAGCGATCCTCATGTGGGGTGAGATGATCAGCTCTGCAGCGATCCTCATGTGGTGTGAGATGATGGGCTCTGCAGCGATCCTCATGTGGGATGAGATGATCAGCTCTGCAGTGATCCTCATGTGGGGTGAGATGATCAGCTCTGCAGCGATTTTCATGTGGGGTGAGATGATGGGCTCTGCAGCGATCCTCATGTGGGATGAGATGATCAGCTCTGCAGTGATCCTCATGTGGGGTGAGATGATCAGCTCTGCAGCGATTTTCATGTGGGGTGAGATGATGGGCTCTGCAGCGATCCTCATGTGGGGTGAGTTGATCAGCTCTGCAGCGATCCTCATGTGGTGTGGGATGATCAGCTCTGCAGCGATCCTCATGTGGGGTGAGATGACCAGCTCTGCAGCGATCCTCATGTGGGGTGAGATCACCAGCTCTGCAGCGATCCTCATGTGGGGTGAGATGATCAGCTCTGCAGCGATCCTCATGTAGGGTGAGATGATGAGCTCTGCAACAATCCCCATGTGGGGTGAGATGATGAGCTCTGCAGCGATCCTCATGTGGGGTGAGATGGTCAGCTCTGCAGCGATCCTCATGTAGGGTGAGATGGTGAGCTCCGCAGCGATCCTCATGTGGGGTGAGATGATCAGCTCTGGAGAAATCCTCATGTAGGGTGAGATGTGAGCTCCGCAGCGATCCTCATGTGGTGTGAGATGATTAGCTCTGCAGCGATCCCCATGTGGGGTGAGATGATGAGCTCTGCAGCGATCCTCATGTGGGGTGAGTTGATGGGCTCTGCAGCGATCCTCATGTAGGGTGAGATGATCAGCTCTGCAGCGATCCTCATGTGGGGTGAGATGATGAGCTCTGCAGCAATCCCCATGTGGGGTGAGATGATGAGCTCTGCAGCGATCCTCATGTGGGGTGAGATGATCAGCTCTGCAGCGATCCTCATGTGGGGTGAGATGATCAGCTCTGCAGCGATCCTCATGTGGGGTGAGATTATGAGCTCTGCAGCGATCCCCATGTGGGGTGAGATGATCAGCTCTGCAGTGATCCTTATGTGGGGTGAGATGATCATCTCTGCAGCGATCCTCATGTGGGGTGAAATGATGGGCTCTGCAGCGATCCTCATGTAGGATGACATGATCAGCTCTGCAGCGATCCTCATGTGGGGTGAGATGATGAGCTCTGCAACGATCCTCATGTGGGGTGAGATGATCAGCTCTGCAGCGATCCTCATGTGGGGTGAGATGATGAGCTCTGCAGCGATCCTCATGTGGGGTGAGATGATGAGCTCTGCAGCGATCCTCATGTAGGGTGAGATGATCAGCTCTGCAGCGATCCTCATGTGGGGTGAGATGATGAGCTCTGCAGTGATCCTCATATGGGGTGAGATGATCAGCTCTGCAGCGATCCTCATGTAGGGTGAGATGATCAGCTCTGCAGCGATCCTCATGTAGGGTGAGATGATCAGCTCTGCAGCGATCCTCATGTGGGATGAGATGATCAGCTCCGCAGCGATCCTCATGTGGTGTGAGATGATCAGCTCTGCAGCGATCTTCATGTAGGGTGAGATGATCATCTCTGCAGTGATCCTCTTGTGGGATGAGATGATCAGCTCTGCAGCAATCCCCATGTGGGGTGAGATGATCAGCTCTGCAGCGATCCTCATGTAGGGTGAGATGATCATCTCTGCAGTGATCCTCATGTGGGGAGAGATGATGAGCTCTGCAGCGATCCCCATGTGGGGTGAGATGATGGGCTCTGCAGTGATCCTCATGTGGGGTGAGATGATGAGCTCTGCAGTGATCCTCATGTGGGGTGAGATGATCAGCTCTGCAGCGATCCTCATGTGGAATGAGATGATCAGCTCTGCAGTGATCCTCATGTGGGGTGAGATGATCAGCTCTGCAGCGATCCTCATGTGGGATGAGATGATCAGCTCTGCAGCAATCCCCATGTGGGATGAGATGATCAGCTCTGCAGCGATCCTCATGTGGGGTGAAATGATCAGCTCTGCAGCGATCCTCATGTGAGGCGAGATGATGAGCTCTGCAGCGATCCTCATGTGGGGTGAGATGATGAGCTCTGCAGCGATCCCCATGTGGGGTGAGATGCTCAGCTCTGCAGCGATCCTCATGTAGGGTGAGATGATCAGCTCTGCAGCGATCCTCATGTGGGGTGAGATGATGAGCTCTGCAGCAATCCCCATGTGGGATGAGATGATCAGCTCTGCAGCGATCCTGATATTGGGGTGAGATGATCAGCTCTGCAGCGATCCTCATGTGGGGTGAGATGATCAGCTCTGCAGCGATCCTCATGTGGGGTGAGATGATCAGCTCTGCAGCGATCCTGATGTGGGGTGAGATGATCAGCTCTGCAGTGATCCTCATGTGGGGTGAGATGATCAGCTCTGCAGCGATCCTCATGTAGGGTGAGATGATCAGCTCTGCAGCGATCCTCATGTGGGATGAGATAATGAGCTATGCAGTGATCCTGATGTGGGGTGAGATGATCAGCTCTGCAGCGATCCTCAGGGTGAGATGATCAGCTCTGCAGCGATCCTCATGTGGGATGAGATAATGAGCTCTGCAGCGATCCTGATGTGGGGTGAGATGATGAGCTATGCAGTGATCCTCATGTGGGGTGAGAGTTGCCTGCTCGTCTGACTCTGCTCATCCTGGCGTCTCTTCAACCACTCTTATTAAAGTCAGTAAGCAAATTTCCAGCCCAGGTGACAGAATATTCTTATCTCTTCAACCGCACATTACATTTGCATTTAAACTGGATTAAAATGAATCAGTTTGGTTTTCTCGTCTCTCCCTCTGGGTGGTCGCATCTCAATACATGAAACATGGTCACGATCTTTCCACAGGAGATAAATAGCCGTGTCCATAAAAAAGAGAAAGAAGAAAGAGAGGAAAGAAGGATGAGAGGTAGGAGGGAGAAGAGAGGACAGAAGGAAGACAGAAGAGATCAAAGAATTAGAGAAGGAAGGAGAGAGAGAAGGGAAGAAAGAAGGAAGAAAGAGAGGAAGGAGAGAGAAGAGATCAAAGAAAGAGAGAAGGAAGGAGAGAGAGAAGGGAGGAAAGAAGGAAGAAAAAGAGGAAGGAGAGAGAGAAGAGATCAAAGAAAGAGTGAAGGAAGGAGAGAGAGAGAAGAGATGAAAGAAGGAGAGAATTAAGGGAGGAAGGAAAGAAGGAAGGAAGGGGAGAGAAGGGAGGAGAGAGAGAAGGAAAGAGAGAGAGAAAGGAGGAAAGAAGGAAGAAAGAGAGGAAGGAGAGAGAGAAAAGATCAAAGAAAGAGTGAAGGAAGGAGAGAGAGAGAGAAGAGAGGAAATAAGGAGAGAATTAAGGGAGGAAGGAAAGAAGGAAGGAAGGAAGGAAGGGGAGAGAAGGGAGGAGAGGATGAGAGAGAAGGAGGAAAGGGAGGGAAGGAGAAAAGAAGAAGAGAGAGAGAAGGGAGGAGCGAGAAGAGATGAAAGCAGGAGAGAAGGAAGGAGATAGAGAAGGCAGGAAAGAAGGAGATAAGGACGGAAGGAGAGGGAAGGGATGAAATAAGAAGCGAAAGAAGGAGAGAGAAGGGAGGAAAGAAAGAGGGGAGAAGGGGGAGAGAGAAGGGAGGAAAGAAGGGAGGAGAGAGTAGGAGGAAATAAAAAGGGAAGGGAGGAAAGAAGAAGAGAGAGAAAAGGGAGGAGAGAGAGGAGGGGAAAGAAGGAATACGAGAGAATAGAGCAAAGAAGGAGAGAAGGAAGGAGGGAAAGAAGGAAGGAGAGAGAAGGGAGGAAAGAGGAGAAAAGGAAGATGAGAGAAGAGAGGAAGGAAGGAGACAGAAGGGATGAAAGGAGAGAAGGAAGGAAAGAAGGAGAGAAGCAAGGAGAGAGAGAGAGAGAGTAGGGAGCAAAGAAGGAGACAAAGAAGAAAAAAGAGAAGGGAGGAAATAAGGAGAGAAGGAAGGAGAGTGAAGGGAGGAAAGAAGGAGAGATGGAAGGAGAGTGAAGGAAAAGAGGAAGGAGAGATAATGGAGAAAAGAAGGAGAGAAGGAAGGAGAGAGGAGGGAGGAAATAAAGAGAAGGAAGGAAAGAAGTAGAGAAGGAAGAGAGGGAGGAAGGAGAGAAGGTGAGTGTAAAGGATCTGCCAGGCACAGCTTCGGGTTTAACTCCCATAATTAATCAGTCAGCACCTGAATCTACATCCCTGAGACTGACTCCAGCTTCCACCACTCAGGCTGGCAGGCTTAGGAGTGGGAGAGCCTATCACAACCTGGCCAGACTCAGCTAGCTCCCGCCCTCGGTCTATTTAAGCCTGCCCTTCCTGTCCCTCGGTGCTTGTGATTCTTTTTGTGTGGTTTCCTGGCCCAGCTACAGCTCCTTCTATTTTGATCCTGCTCCATACAGACCCTGGCTTACTGACTACTCTTCTGCTCTTCGTTTGGTACCTCGCACACTCCTGGCTTGACTCGGCTCGTTCACCACTCTGGTTGCTCACGGTGTTGCCGTGGGCAACTGCCCCTTTCCCTTGCTTGTATTCCCTTGTATGTTTGTCGTGTTTGTCGTGCACTTACTGAGCGCAGGGACCGCCGCCCAGTTGTACCCCGTCGCCTAGAGCGGGTCGTTGCAAGTAGGCAGGGACAGAGTGGCGGGTAGACTAGGGCTCACTTGTCCGTTTCCCTACCCCCCGTCATTACATAATCACAAGCCATACCTAGTCTACCCTGGTCCCTGACACCACTATGGACCCCCGTGAGACCCTGGCTCAGCAAATGCAGGGTCTCTCCCTACAGGTCCAGGCCCTGGCTCAGAGGGTCAACCAGCCTGATGATACCTTGGTAGTTCCCCTCACCTCACCTCTTGAACCCCACCTCAAGTTGCCCGACCGGTTCTCAGGGGACCGGAGGGCTTTTCTCTCCTTTTGGGAGAGTTGTAGGCTTTACTTTCGTTTAAAGCCTCATTCCTCAGGTTCTGAGAGCCAGCGGGTGGGTATAATTATTTCCCGGCTCCAGGAAGGTCCCCAAGAGTGGGCCTTCTCCTTGGCTCCTGACGCCCCTGAACTTTCCTCCGTTGATTGTTTCTTTTCTGCTCTCGGACTTACTTATGACGAGACTGACAAGACTGCCTTTGCCGAGAGTCAGCTGGTGACCTTACGTCAGGGTAAGAGACCTGTTGAGGAGTATTGTTCTGACTTTAGGAAGTGGTGCGTAGCTTCTCGGTGGAATGACCCTGCCTTAAGGTGCCAGTTTAGGTTGGGTCTGTCAAATGCCCTGAAAGACCTGCTAGTTAGCTATCCCTCTTCTGACTCCCTAGACCAGGTTATGGCTTTAGCGGTACGACTTGACCGACGTCTCAGGGAACGACAACATGAACGTTTATGTGTTTTCTCCTCCGACTCCCCCATGATGCCTCCCGAAGTTCCGTTGCTTAGTTCCTCCCCAAAAGACTCAGAGATACCTATGCAACTCGGGGCCTCCGTGTCCCACAAACAACGTAGAGAATTCCGCAGGAAGAATGGTCTCTGCTTCTACTGTGGGGATGACAAGCATCAAGTGAACAACTGTCCTAAGCGTAAGAATGCAGCCAGAGAACTTCCGTGCCTAAGTGATCATCGGGGAGGTCACTTGGGCGCACAGGTATTTCCCGTAAATAGGAAACGTACTAAGATCTTGCTTCCCTTTCAGGTCTTTTTTGGTGGTAGGTCTGCTACCGGCAGTGCCTTCGTGGATTCAGGGTCCTCTACTAATATCATGTCTGTGGAATTTGCTATGTCTCTTGCTATGCCTCTGATTGATTTGCCTAAACCTGTCCCGGTAGTGGGTATCGACTCCACTCCTCTTGCTAATGGTTATTTTACTCAGCATACCCCTGTTTTTGAACTCCTTGTTGGCTCCATGTATTTGGAGCAGTGCTCTGTACTGTTGATGCAGGGATTATCGTACGATTTGGTTCTAGGCCTTCCCTGGTTGCAGTTGCATAATCCCACGTTTGACTGGAATACTGGGGATCTTACCAAATGTGGTAATGAATGTTTTACGTCATGTTTTTCTGTTAATTCTATTTCTCCCCCTGAGGAGGTGAACACGCTACCTGAGTTTGTTCAGGACTTCGCTGATGTTTTCTCTAAGGAGGCCTCCGAAGTGTTACCTCCTCATAGAGAATACGATTGCGCTATCGAATTGGTACCAGGAGCTAAGCTCCCTAAGGGTAGGATATTTAATCTTTCTTGTCCCGAAGGTGAAGCCATGAGAGAGTATATCCAGGAATGCCTGGCCAAGGGTTACATTCGTCCCTCTGCTTCTCCGGTAGGTGCTGGCTTCTTCTTCGTAGGGAAGAAGGATGGTGGTCTTAGGCCATGCATTGACTACCGTAGCCTGAATAAGGTCACGGTAAGGAACCAGTATCCCCTTCCTTTGATTCCTGATCTCTTCAATCAGGTTCAGGGGGCCCAATGGTTCTCTAAGTTGGATCTACAGGGGGCGTATAACCTTATCCGCATCAAGGAGGGGGATGAGTGGAAGACTGCGTTTAACACGCCCGAAGGCCATTTAGAATACCTCGTCATGCCCTTTGGGTTGTGTAATGCCCCTGCGGTCTTCCAGAATTTCATAAATGAGATTTTGAGAAATTACCTGGGGATATTTCTTGTAGTGTACCTCGATGACATACTGGTGTTTTCCAAGGACTGGTCCTCCCACATTGAGCATGTCAGTAAGGTGCTCCAGGTCCTTCGGGAAAACAAACTGTTTGCCAAAACCGAAAAATGTGTGTTTGGGGTACAGAAAAAACCATTTTGGGGTCAAATCCTGACTCCTCATGAATTCCGCATGGACCCCGCCAAGGTTCAGGCAGTGGCGGAATGGGTCCAACCTGCCTCCCTGAAGGTGTTACAGTGTTTTTTGGGGTTCGCTAATTATTACAGGAGATTTATTGCTAACTTCTCGGTCATCGCTAAGCCTCTTACGGACCTCACTCGCAAAGGAGCTGATCTCCTCCACTGGCCTCCAGAGGCTGTCCAGGCTTTTGAGGTCCTTAAGAGGTGCTTTATCTCGGCCCCTGTGCTGGTTCAGCCCAACTAAATGGAGCCATTTATCGTGGAAGTTGACGCATCTGAGGTGGGAGTGGGGGCTGTCTTGTCCCAGGGTACTAGGTCCCTCACCCATCTCCGCCCCTGTGCCTACTTCTCCAGGAAGTTTTCGCCAACTGAGAGTAACTATGATATTGGCAATCGCGAACTCTTAGCCATTAAATGGGCATTTGAAGAGTGGCGCCACTTCCTGGAGGGTGCTAGGCACCAGGTAACGGTCCTTACCGACCACAATAATCCTGTTTTCCTAGAATCTGCCCGGAGGCTAAACCCGAGACAAGCTCGATGGGCGTTATTTTTTACCAGATTCAATTTTTTGGTTACCTATAGGGCTGGGTCTAAAAATATTAAGGCTGATGCACTGTCGCGTAGCTTCATGGCCAGCCCTCCTTCGGAGGAAGATCCTGCTTGTATTTTGCCTCCAGGTATAATCATTTCCTCGATCGATTCTGATTTAGTCTCTGAAATTGCTGCTGATCAAGGTTCAGCTCCCGAGAACCTTCCTGAGAACAAGCTGTTTGTTCCCCTGCAATTCCGGCTAAGGGTACTTAGGGAAAATCATGACTCCGCACTATCTGGTCATCCAGGCATCCTGGGTACCAAACACCTCATTACTAGAAACTATTGGTGGCCTGGGTTGCCTAAAGACGTTAAGGCCTACGTCGCCGCTTGTGAGGTTTGTGCTAGGTCCAAGACTCCCAGGTCCCGACCAGCGGGCTTACTGCGTTCGTTGCCCATTCCCCAGAGACCTTGGACACATATCTTCATGGATTTTATCACCGATTTGCCTCCATCCCAAGGCAAGTCGGTGGTGTGGGTGGTAGTAGACCGCTTCAGTAAGATGTGCCACTTTGTGCCCCTCAAGAAACTACCCAACGCCAAGACGTTGGCTACCTTGTTTGTCAAACACATCCTGCGTCTCCATGGGGTCCCTGTCAATATTGTTTCGGACAGAGGGGTACAATTTGTTTCATTGTTTTGGAGAGCCTTCTGTATGAAGTTGGAGATTGATCTGTCCTTCTCCTCTGCCTTCCATCCTGAAACCAATGGCCAAACTGAGAGGACTAATCAATCTCTAGAACAATATTTAAGGTGTTTTGTCTCTGACTGTCAATATGATTGGGTCTCATTCATTCCCCTCGCCGAATTTTCCCTTAATTACCGGGTCAGTAACTCGTCAGGGGTCTCCCCCTTTTTCTGTAATTTTGGGTTTAATCCACGGTTCTCCTCCGTTTCACCTGGTAGTTCCAACAATCCCGAGGTAGAGGTCGTTCATCGGGAACTGTGCACAGTCTGGGCCCAGGTTCAGAAGAACCTAGAGGCGTCCCAGAGCGTACAAAAAACTCAGGCTGATAGAAAACGTTCTGCTAACCCCCTGTTTATGGTCGGGGATCTGGTGTGGTTGTCGTCTAGGAACTTGCGTCTCAAGGTTCCGTCCAAGAAGTTTGCTCCCCGGTTTATTGGGCCGTATAAGGTCATTGAGGTCCTCAATCCTGTCTCCTTCCGGCTGGAGTTACCCCCGTCTTTTCGTATACACGACGTGTTTCATGCCTCCCTCCTTAAACGCTGCTCCCCGTCCTTGGCTCCCTTGAGGAGACCTCCTGTTCCCGTCCTCACCCCTGAGGGGGTGGAATTCGAGGTGGCCAAGATTGTGGACAGCAAGATGGTCCAAGGCTCCCTTCAGTACCTGGTCCATTGGAGAGGATACGGGCCCGAGGAGAGGACTTGGGTACCCGCCCGAGATGTTCACGCTGGGATATTGGTCAGGAGGTTCCACCTGCGTTTCCCCAGTAAGCCAGGTCCACTTAGAAAGGGTCCGGTGGCCACTCATAAAAGGGGGGGTACTGTAAAGGATCTGCCAGGCACAGCTCGGGGTTAACTCCCATAATTAATCAGTCAGCACCTGAATTTACATCCCTGAGACTGACTCCAGCTTCCACCACTCAGGCTGGCAGGCTTAGGAGTGGGAGAGCCTATCGTAACCTGGCCAGACTCAGCTAGCTCCCGCCCTCGGTCTATTTAAGCCTGCCCTTCCTGTCCCTCGGTGCTTGTGATTCTTTCCTTGTGGTTTCCTGGCCCAGCTACAGCTCCTTCTATTTTGATCCTGCTCCATACAGACCCTGGCTTACCGACTACTCCTCTGCTCTTCGTTTGGTACCTCGCACACTCCTGGCTTGACTCGGCTCGTTCACCACTCTGGTTGCTCACGGTGTTGCCGTGGGCAACTGCCCCTTTCCCTTGCTTGTATTCCCTTGTATGTTTGTCGTGTTTGTCGTGCACTTACTGAGCGCAGGGACCGCCGCCCAGTTGTACCCCGTCGCCTAGGGCGGGTCATTGCAAGTAGGCAGGGACAGAGTGGCGGGTAGACTAGGGCTCACTTGTCCGTTTCCCTATCCCCCGTCATTACAGTGAGGGAAGGAAACAAGGAAGGAAGAAAGGAAAGAAAGAGGGTGAGAAGGGAGGAGGGAAAGAAGGAAGGAAGGAGAGAGAAGAGAGGAAAGAAAGAGAGAGAAGGGAGGAAAGAGGAAGAGAAGGAAGAACGAGAGAGAAGAGAGGAGGGAAGGAAGAAAGGAGAGAGAAGAGAGGAAAGAAGGAGAGAGAAGGGAAGAAAGGAGAGAGATCGAGAGAGAAGGGTGGAAATAAGGAAGAAAGGAAGGAGAGAGAAGGAAGGAAGGAGAGAGAAGGAAGGAAGGATAGAGAAGGAAGGAAGGATAGAGAAGGAAGGATAGAGAAGGAAGGAAAAAAGAAAGAGAGAAGGAAAGAAAGAAGGGAGGAGAGAGAGAAGAGAGAAAAGAAGGACGAGATGATAGAAGAAAGGAGACAGAAGGGAGAAAAGAAGATGGGAAGGAAGAGTGGGAGGAAGGAGAGAGAGCGAGAGAAGCAAGGAGAGAAAGAAAGATACTTCTTTCCTTCCTTCTTTCCTCCCTTTCCTTCCTTCCTTGGCTCTTTCATTCTTTCTTTCCTTCCTTCCTTTTCTTTCCTTCCTTCCTTATTTCCTTCTTCCCTTCTCTTTCCTTTCTTCTGTCCTCTCTTCCTTCTTTCCTTGCTTCCTTCTCACCTTCCTTCCTCCCTTCTCTTTCCTTCCTTCCCTCCTTCCATTCTTCCTTCCTTCCTTGTTTACTCCCTACTCTCTCAATCTCTCCTTTTGTATGTTCTCTCTTCCTTCCTTCTCTCCTTTTTTCCTCCCTTCTCACTCCTTATTTTGTCTCTTCTCTCTCCGTCCTTACTTTCTTTCTTCCTTCCCTCCTCTCTTCTCGCTCTTTGTACCGTCTTGCCCTATTTCCTCCCTTCTCTAGGAAGAGAAGAAAGAAGGAAGTAAGAAAGGTCGAGGGGGAAATACAAAGGAAATGTAGAGAAGAAGGAGTAGAAGGAAGGAGAGCAAGGAAGGAAACAGAAAAAAAGAGGGAAGGAAGGTAGGGATTCAGGTAGGATCAAAGAGAGGGAAGGAAGAAGGAAGATGACAGAGGGAGAGAAAGAGAGAGAGAGAGAAAGAGAGAATGAGAGAGGGAGAGAGAGAGAAAGAGAGAGAGACAGAGAGAAAGAGAGCAAGAGAGAGAGAGAGAGAAATCGAGAATGAGAGAGGGAGATAGAGGGAGAAAGAGAGAATGAGAGAGGGAGAGAGAGAGAGAAAGAGAGAATGAGAAAGAGAGCGAAGGAGAGAGACAGAGAGAGAGAGGGAGAAAGAGAGCGAAGGAGAGAGAGAGAAATAGAGCAAAGGAGAGAGACAGAGAGAGAAAGAAAGAGACAAAGAGACAAAGAGAGAGAAAGAGAGAGAGAGAGACAGAGAGAGAGAGAAAGAGACAGAGAGAGAAAAAGAGAGAGAAGAGACAGAGAGAAAAAGAGAGAGAGAAGAGACAGACTGAGAGAGAGAAAGAGAGATAGAGAGAGAGAGGGGGAAGTAAGGAAGAAAGGAAAGAAAAGCAGAGATAGAAGGAGGGATGAATATTGTCTGTTGGGCTCTTGAGATCTGATTGATGATTAACACTTGACCTCTGATCATCATTCTCCAGATACAATATCCAGTTCTACTGAGGACCTGTAAATGATTTCTCTTCTTCTCATCTTCAGTTAAATCTGCCATTGTATTCCTGTCACATCCAGAGCTGCATTCACAAAAGCTGCGGGCCGCACTGTTTACAGGCGTGGGTGGTGACTGAGGCGCTTTATTCTGCCCTCCACCTCTCCGAAGATAGAATCAAATACAAGCCCATATGTAATGCAGATTTCAGTGTAAACCGTGCCAGAATAGTCACAGGAGGACGAATTTTCACATCGCTTGTTGAATTTGGAAGGTGATGAAAAAAATGTGTGCGGGGCCCCCAAAGAGACTTTCTTATTCTTATTTAAGAACAATAGGTTAAAATTGCAGACATTTTGGGGCAAATTCACGTCTGCTCATTGATTCTGATATCTAATGAAGACTAATCCTAGATATGACCAAGCCGTAAGACACGATGTCCGTCAGACGCCAACTCTAAGGGGCAACACAGTGAAGAATAAATCACTACAGAAAAGTCAAGATCCAGGAGACCAGAGCAAGGAGACACTCAATCCTGGAAAATGGAGCCTGGACAGATCATCCTGCTGGGAGTCAGTGCCTATAGACCCGGCAGCTGGGACGTCTACAGGGATAACGGGACCCGGCAGCTGGGACGTCTACAGGCCGCCTCTCCGCCTACAGGGATAACGGGACCCGGCAGCTAGGACGTCTACAGGCCGCCTCTCCGCCTACAGGGATAACGGGACCCGGCAGCTGGGACGTCTACAGGCCGCCTCTCCGCCTACAGGGATAACGGGACCCGGCAGCTGGGACGTCTACAGGCCGCCTCTCCGCCTACAGGGATAACGGGACCCAGCAGCTGGGACGTCTACAGGCCGCCTCTCCGCCTACAGGGATAACGGGACCCGGCAGCTGGGACGTCTACAGGCCGCCTCTCCGCCTACAGGGATAACGGGACCCGGCAGCTGGGACGTCTACAGGCCGCCTCTCCGCCTACAGGGATAACGGGACCCGGCAGCTGGGACGTCTACAGGGATAACGGGAACCGGCTGTCGCTCACTTCCTGACATTGACCTCAGCGGCTGGATTACTTTGCACTTTGCTGACGGCTCTAGATGCAAATCTGGTGCATCAACCTCTAACCATAAATGTTATCAGTGCTCCAGGTCCAGTTATTTCACCAGCGCCACACTTTGTTCTGAGAATACATATAAAATATAATGGGAAAGAAAGGTGTAGTCTTAGGTCTAGGTATTAAAGTGGTATTCCCATCTTAGATATTTGTGGCGTAGGATATGTCCCCACCTGGTGAGACAGCCGCTGGCTATTGCCGGCAGAGAATCGGTGCAGAGGTGGTCGGAGTTACAGAACCAGCGTAGATCCCTGTCCTCCGCTACTTCTGTTACTCCCTTTCACTTCTACGGAAACAGCGCAGCTCAGAAAACTCGTCTGTTTCCGGAACTCCGACCACCTCTGCACTGATTGCCTGCCCCGGATGCTGCAGCCAGTGGCCATGTTACCGGACAGGGATTGGGAACCTCCGATCCCGAGATTGGTGCTGGTCCCAGAGCATTTCCTATGGATTCACCATAAGTTTCTGTGATGAGAAAACTTTTGAAGTGGTTGTCCTATCATAGTCCCCCGTATAATACTTCAGTGGACGTCTGCAGCTTCTCCAAGAGATCATCAAGGGTTAGAAAAGCCGTCTTAACTGTACAAAAATGATGATGAAAACCTGTTCCATGTAAAATCCGAGCAGGAACAGGAGATGGTTAAAAAAGGACGAGATCATTTCCTAAAACAAAATAATATCTGCGCCGATGTCAATGTATAAAGTCTTGTGTGGATGTGGAGCCAGTCTCATCGCCACTTGGGATCACCAGGAAAAGTGTTCCTTTTTAGGGCAGATTGGTTTATGCCTTATGGTTGTTTTTTTTACCCTTTTTTTTACCCTATCAACAGGGGTCAAATAAAGTTCCATAGTTTATCCATGTCCCTTATCAATCTCTTATCCGTAGGTGAACTTGATGGACATATGTCTTTTTTTTTTAACCCTACTATGTAACCTGCCCTGCTGGATAGTAAAGGGGCTGTTAGATTTAGAAAACCTATGGTCATACACCCTATGAGGGAATTGTGAGTTAGTAGAGGGGGTCCTCTGTTCAGAATCCTCATCTCTTGGCCGGAGTGGTTGCAAAGAGCGATTACAAAGAGCGTCTCTCCCTCTGGAGGACCGATCCTGTCCCGCATTAGTAGACAGCCTATTGTTTTAAAAAATTACAGTACGGTGTAATGCTTTATTTCTCCTGTGGGGGTGCTGCAGGGAAATTAAACACTTACGGCCAGGTTTCCCCACAGATTATAGCTGGTACCAACAGGGGGACACTTTGTGTTCGGCTTATTGTCAAGGGGCCCTTCCAACTAGTAGGGATTGTCAAAAGTAGGGAATGTCTTTAATGCCAAAGAGAAAGGCCCCGCTTGGCAGCCTCGTGTAATTGCCAGAGAAGATAGAGGCTGGAAAAAGCAGCTTGTACTTTGGATAACTCAGTAAGACCATAAATTCATTAGAATCTGTGCCGTGAAATATATTTGTGACTGTCCACAGTTGATCGCCAGGTGTTTGAGCTGCCGGAATGAATCAGATAATTGCTGCGGGGACTTCTTATAGGAAAATCCCTTTAAGTGGCCTTAACATTTTCAGAACCTTCTTCTCTTCAGACTGATCAGAGACGTTACGTCTGAGAGGTCGCTCTGCTCTCGGGATGTCAGGCACGTTCTGCACGTTGGGGATGATGGGCAGGTTGTGCTGACCGAGCTCCATAATAAGATTCCAATTGATTTTTACGACTTTATTGATGTTCTTTTTATAAACATTGACACTGAAATCTGCAGCTCTCAGACGTTCTTAAAGAGTTTGATGAAATATCAATAAGGAAGAGTCAAGACAAATAAACCTCAAGCTTAAAGAGGCTTCAGGGACTTTATACCCCGTAACAGCGAGCGCCGATCAATGAGACCGCTCGTTGATCTTCGCTGATTTGTTCCCTTCACAAGGACCTATTATCAGTAATGTCAGGAGATGACCGCTCGTTACTACAATCCCTCGTCCCCATACATTTCCATCATGTCGGCGACGCGTCTCTCTGTTTACACACCAGGATGAGCTGCCGACAACCATAACATTTTCTGCTGCAGAAACGATACAATCAGCCGATGAACGAGCGTTTGCCCAATAATTGGCCCGTGTAAAAAGGCCCTAAGGAGCTGCAGAAGTCCTGGATGACAAAATCTCCATTGTTTGTGGACTTTAATGTTGGTGAAGACATATGAGGAGATTATAGAGGGAAGGTGAAGAAGACAAATAGATCCTTGACCAAATCATCAGAACTTTCCATGTGAGGTAGAATTGAACTGGCTTAAGCTTAATGTTATTGTGGACAAATGACCAGAAGACGCTGCACCCTGAAGAAGACAATTAAAGGCCAAAGTCAAGAAGTACAACCAGTAACAAGATGGATTCACATTGAGGAGCCTGAATAACCAAACACTGGCCATATGGTCACTAGGAAGAAAAACAGACTTGACTGCATTTATTGTGATTTTCACCGTCCCATGGTCATTACAACGTTCACGCAGCATAGCGGTCACATTCTAGCTCACACAATTGTGCAATGTCATGTTTTCCTGTAGATGTGACCAGGCACTGGGGGGCAGCCGGCACTGCTCTATGTCTACAGGCGACGAGATCCAAAAAAGGGATGGAAAAATACATTCCCTAAATCAAATAAAAACCTGTTGTATGGATCATCCCAGAGCAGCGTAATGATGAATAGATCATCTTCAATCTTAAGAATATTCATTGAACTTATGATTTGAAGATTCAACGTTTCCATGAGCCAGATGCATCTGTTCTATTTTAATGTGCGGTGCAAGTTGCAAACAACTGCTATTTCTGACTTAATTAGTCCCCCTGACGAAGCCTGGTGGCGAAACGCGTTGGGTGTAAGTGGGCTCCTGGCACATCGCTACTCTTTACCCCATTGTATATCTGCATGGTCTGTCAACTTCTCTTTTATTCTTTTTTTTTGGCTGGCTTGCCAGTTCTGTCTATGGATTCTGATGGTCTATTTCACAGTTGTTTAATTTTGTTATGTAACTCACCATGGCTGTTTATGTACAATCTACATCTGTATGGTATAGATGTAATGGCCAGTAGCTCCCTCAGTATTATCTTTACTGTGAGGACTTACATTTGAATCCATTTTTGATACTATTATCTGTATTTTGTATTTTTATCATGTCTCAATAAAAACTTTTTTATTTTGAAAATGTTTGGGTCATTTAACACAGATTTTCTGCCTATGTGTTTAAACTATGACTTTGGTGTTTGACCAAATTATTCTATTGAGGCACTTTTTTTGTGTTCTATTATATTATACTGACTTAATTAGTCTAGCGTTTTTGATTGTTCCTGTCCTCTTGGTATAGAGTTCTTGGTTGTTCCTGTCCTCCTGGTATAGAGTTCTTGGTTGTTCCTGTCCTCCTGGTATAGAGCTCTTGGTTGTTCCTGTCCTCCTGGTATAGAGTTCTTGGTTGTTCCTGTCCTCCTGGTATAGAGTTCTTGGTTGTTCCTGTCCTCCTGGTATATAGTTCTTGGTTGTTCTTGTCCTCCTGGTATAGAGTTCTTGGTTGTTCCTGTCCTCCTGGTATAGAGTTCTTGGTTGTTCTTGTCCTCCTGGTATAGAGTTCTTAGTTGTTCCTGTCCTCCTGTTATAGAGCTATTGGTTGTTCTTGTCCTCCTGGTATAGAGTTCTTGGTTGTTCTTGTCCTCCTGGTATAGAGTTCTTGGTTGTTCTTGTTCTCCTGGTATAGAGTTCTTGGTTGTTCTTGTCCTCCTGGTATAGAACTATTGGTTGTTCCTGTCCTCCTGGTATAGAGTCCTTGGTTGTTCCTGTCCTCCTGGTATAGACTTCTTGGTTGTTCCTGTCCTCCTGGTATAGAGTTCTTGGTTGTTCCTGTCCTCCAGGTATAGAGTTCTTGGTTGTTCTTGTCCTCCTGGTATATAGTTCTTGGTTGTTCTTGTCCTCCTGGTGTAGAACACTTGGTTGTTCTTGTCCTCCTGGTATAGAGTTATTGGTTGTTCCTGTCCTCCTAGTATAGAGCTCTTGGTTGTTCCTGTCCTCCTGGTATAGAGTTCTTGGTTGTTCCTGTCCTCCTGGTATAGAGTTATTGGTTGTTCCCGTCTCCTGGTATAGAGCTCTTGGTTGTTCCTGTCCTCCTGGTATAGAGTTCTTGGTTGTTCCTGTCCTCCTGGTATAGAGTTATTGGTTGTTCCCGTCTCCTGGTATAGAGCTCTTTGTTGTTCCTGTCCTCCTGGTATAGAACTCTTGGTTGTTCCTGTCCTCCTGGTATAGAACTCTTGGCTGTCCCTGTCCTCCTGGTATAGAGTTCTTGGTTGTTCTTGTCCTCCTGGCATAGAGTTCTTGGTTGTTCCTGTCCTCCTGGTATAGAGTTCTTGATTTTTCCTGTCATCCTGGTATATAGAAATTGGTTGTTCTTGTCCTCCTGGTATATAGTTATTTGTTGTTCCTGTGCTCCTGGTATAGAGTTCTTGGTTGTTCCTGTCCTCCTGGTACAGAGTTCTTGGTTCTTCCTGTCCTCCTGGTATAGAGTTCTTGGCTGTTCCTGTCCTCCTGGTATAGAACTCTTGGTTGTTCCTGTCCTCCTGGTATAGAACTCTTGGTTGTTCCTGTCCTCCTGGTATAGAGTTCTTGGTTGTTCTTGTCCTCCTGGTATAGAGTTCTTGGTTGTTCCTGTCCTCCTGGTATAGAGTTCTTGATTTTTTCCTGTCATCCTTGTATATAGAAATTGGTTGTTCTTGTCCTCCTGGTATATAGTTATTGGTTGTTCCTGTCCTCCTGGTATAGAGTTCTTGGTTGTTCCTGTCCTCATGGTACAGAGTTCTTGGTTGTTCTTGTCCTCCTAGTATAGAGCTCTTGATTGTTCCTGTCCTCCTGGTATAGAGCTCTTGGTTGTTCCTGTCCTCCTGGTATAGAGTTCTTGGTTGTTCCTGTCCTCCTGGTATAGAGTTCTTGGTTGTTCCTGTCCTCCTGGTATAGAACTTTTGGTTGTTCCTGTCCTCCTGGTATAGAACTCTTGGTTGTTCCTGTCCTCCTGGTATAGAGTTCTTGGTTGTTCTTGTCCTCCTGGTATAGAGCTCTTGGTTGTTCTTGTCCTCCTGGTATAGAGTTCTTGATTTTTCCTGTCCTCCTGCTATATAGTTATTGGTTGTTCCTGTCCTCCTGGTATAGAGTTCTTGGTTGTTTCTGTCATCCTGGTATATAGAAATTGGTTGTTCTTGTCCTCCTGGTATATAGTTATTGGTTGTTCCTGTCCTCCTGTTATAGAGTTATTGGTTGTTCTTGTCCTCCTGGTATAGAGTTCTTCGTTGTTCTTGTCCTCCTGGTATAGAGTTCTTGGTTGTTCTTGTTCTCCTGGTATAGAGTTCTTGGTTGTTCTTGTCCTCCTGGTATAGAACTCTTGGTTGTTCCTGTCCTGGTATAGAGTTCTTGGTTGTTCCTGTCCTCCTGGTATAGACTTCTTGGTTGTTCCTGTCCTCCTGGTATAGAGTTCTTGGTTGTTCCTGTCCTCCTGGTATAGAACTTTTGGTTGTTCCTGTCCTCCTGGTATACAGTTCTTGGTTGTTCTTGTCCTCCTGGTATAGAGTTCTTGGTTGTTCTTGTCCTCCTGGTATAGAGTTATTGGTTGTTCTTGTCCTCCTGGTATAGAGTTCTTGGTTGTTCTTGTTCTCCTGGTATAGAGTTCTTGGTTGTTCTTGTCCTCCTGGTATAGAACTCTTGGTTGTTCCTGTCCTCCTGGTATAGAGTTCTTGGTTGTTCCTGTCCTCCTGGTATAGAGTTCTTAGTTGTTCCTGTCCTCCAGGTATAGAGTTCTTGGTTGTTCTTGTCCTCCTGGTATATAGTTCTTGGTTGTTCTTGTCCTCCTGGTGTAGAACTTTTGGTTGTTCTTGTCCTCCTGGTATAGAGTTCTTGGTTGTTCTTGTCCTCCTGGTATAGAGTTATTGGTTGTTCCTGTCCTCCTAGTATAGAGCTCTTTGTTGTTCCTGTCCTCCTGGTATAGAGTTCTTGGTTGTTCCTGTCCTCCTGGTATAGAGTTATTGGTTGTTCCCGTCTCCTGGTATAGAGCTCTTGGTTGTTCCTGTCCTCCTGGTATAGAGCTCTTGGTTGTTCCTGTCCTCCTGGTATAGAGTTCTTGGTTGTTCCTGTCCTCCTGGTATAGAGTTCTTGGTTGTTCCTGTCCTCCTGGTATAGAACTCTTGGTTGTTCCTGTCCTCCTGGTATAGAACTCTTGGTTGTTCCTGTCCTCCTGGTATAGAGTTCTTGGTTGTTCTTGTCCTCCTGGTATAGAGTTCTTGGTTGTTCCTGTCCTCCTGGTATAGAGTTCTTGATTTTTCCTGTCATCCTGGTATATAGAAATTGGTTGTTCTTGTCCTCCTGGTATATAGTTATTGGTTGTTCCTGTCCTCCTGGTATAGAGTTCTTGGTTGTTCCTGTCCTCATGGTACAGAGTTCTTGGTTGTTCTTGTCCTCCTGGTATAGAGCTCTTGGTTGTTCCTGTCCTCCTGGTATAGAGCTCTTGGTTGTTCCTGTCCTCCTGGTATAGAGTTCTTGGTTGTTCCTGTCCTCCTGCTATATAGTTATTGGTTGTTCCTGTCCTCCTGGTATAGAGTTATTGATTGTTCCTGTCCTCCTTGTATAGAGTTCTTGGTTGTTTCTGTCATCCTGGTATATAGAAATTGGTTGTTCTTGTCCTCCTGGTATATAGTTATTGGTTGTTCCTGTCCTCCTGGTATAGAGTTCTTGGTTGTTCCTGTCCTCCTGGTATAGAGTTCTTGGTTGTTCCTGTCCTCCTGGTATAGAGCTCTTGGTTGTTAATGTTCTCCTGGTATAGAGCACTTGGTTGTTTCTGTTCTCCTGGTATAGAGTTCTTGGTTGTTCCTGTCCTCCTGGTATAGAGTTCTTGGTTGTTCTTGTTCTCCTGGTATAGAGTTCTTGGTTGTTCTTGTCCTCCTGGTATAGAACTCTTGGTTGTTCCTGTCCTCCTGGTATAGAGTTCTTGGTTGTTCCTGTCCTCCTGGTATAGACTTCTTGGTTGTTCCTGTCCTCCTGGTATAGAGTTCTTGGTTGTTCCTGTCCTCCTGGTATAGAGTTCTAGGTTGTTCCTGTCCTCCTGGTATAGAACTTTTGGTTGTTCCTGTCCTCCTGGTATACAGTTCTTGGTTGTTCTTGTCCTCCTGGTATAGAGTTCTTGGTTGTTCTTGTCCTCCTGGTATAGAGTTCTTAGTTGTTCCTGTCCTCCTGGTATAGAGTTATTGGTTGTTCTTGTCCTCCTGGTATAGAGTTATTGCTTGTTCTTGTCCTCCTGGTATAGAGTTCTTGGTTGTTCTTGTTCTCCTGGTATAGAGTTCTTGGTTGTTCTTGTCCTCCTGGTATAGAACTCTTCGTTGTTCCTGTCCTCCTGGTATAGAGTTCTTGGTTGTTCCTGTCCTCCTGGTATAGACTTCTTGGTTGTTCCTGACCTCCTGGTATAGAGTTCTTAGTTGTTCCTGTCCTCCAGGTATAGAGTTCTTGGTTGTTCTTGTCCTCCTGGTATATAGTTCTTGGTTGTTCTTGTCCTCCTGGTGTAGAACTTTTGGTTGTTCTTGTCCTCCTGGTATAGAGTTCTTGGTTGTTCCTGTCCTCCTGGTATAGAGTTCTTGGTTGTTCCTGTCCTCCTGGTATAGAACTTTTGGTTGTTCCTGTCCTCCTGGTATACAGTTCTTGGTTGTTCTTGTCCTCCTGGTATAGAGTTCTTGGTTGTTCCTGTCCTCCTGTTATAGAGTTATTGGTTGTTCTTGTCCTCCTGGTATAGTGTTATTGCTTGTTCTTGTCCTCCTGGTAAAGAGTTCTTGGTTGTTCTTGTCCTCCTGGTATAGAGTTCTTAGTTGTTCCTGTCCTCCTGTTATAGAGTTATTGGTTGTTCTTGTCCTCCTGGTATAGAGTTATTGCTTGTTCTTGTCCTCCTGGTATAGAGTTCTTGGTTGTTCTTGTTCTCCTGGTATAGAGTTCTTGGTTGTTCTTGTCCTCCTGGTATAGAACTCTTTGTTGTTCCTGTCCTCCTGGTATAGAGTTCTTGGTTGTTCCTGTCCTCCTGGTATAGACTTCTTGGTTGTTCCTGACCTCCTGGTATAGAGTTCTTAGTTGTTCCTGTCCTCCAGGTATAGAGTTCTTGGTTGTTCTTGTCCTCCTGGTATATAGTTCTTGGTTGTTCTTGTCCTCCTGGTGTAGAACTTTTGGTTGTTCTTGTCCTCCTGGTATAGAGTTCTTGGTTGTTCTTGTCCTCCTGGTATAGAGTTATTGGTTGTTCCTGTCCTCCTAGTATAGAGCTCTTGGTTGTTCCTGTCCTCCTGGTATAGAGTTCTTGGTTGTTCCTGTCCTCCTGGTATAGAGTTATTGGTTGTTCCCGTCTCCTGGTATAGAGCTCTTGGTTGTTCCTGTCCTCCTGGTATAGAGCTCTTGGTTGTTCCTGTCCTCCTGGTATAGAGTTCTTGGTTGTTCCTGTCCTCCTGGTATAGAGTTCTTGGTTGTTCCTGTCCTCCTGGTATAGAACTCTTGGTTGTTCCTGTCCTCCTGGTATAGAACTCTTGGTTGTTCCTGTCCTCCTGGTATAGAGTTCTTGGTTGTTCTTGTCCTCCTTGTATAGAGTTCTTGGTTGTTCCTGTCCTCCTGGTATAGAGTTCTTGATTTTTTCCTGTCATCCTGGTATATAGAAATTGGTTGTTCTTGTCCTCCTGGTATATAGTTATTGGTTGTTCCTGTCCTCCTGGTATAGAGTTCTTGGTTGTTCCTGTCCTCATGGTACAGAGTTCTTGGTTGTTCTTGTCCTCCTAGTATAGAGCTCTTGATTGTTCCTGTCCTCCTGGTATAGAGCTCTTGGTTGTTCCTGTCCTCCTGGTATAGAGTTCTTGGTTGTTCCTGTCCTCCTGGTATAGAGTTCTTGGTTGTTCCTGTCCTCCTGGTATAGAACTTTTGGTTGTTCCTGTCCTCCTGGTATAGAACTCTTGGTTGTTCCTGTCCTCCTGGTATAGAGTTCTTGGTTGCTCTTGTCCTCCTGGTATAGAGTTCTTGATTTTTCCTGTCCTCCTGCTATATAGTTATTGGTTGTTCCTGTCCTCCTGGTATAGAGTTCTTGATTGTTTCTGTCATCCTGGTATATAGAAATTGGTTGTTCTTGTCCTCCTGGTATATAGTTATTGGTTGTTCCTGTCCTCCTGGTATAGAGTTCTTGGTTGTTCCTGTCCTCCTGGTATAGAGTTCTTGGTTGTTCCTGTCCTCCTGGTATAGAGCTCTTGGTTGTTTCTGTTCTCCTGGTATAGAGCACTTGGTTGTTTCTGTTCTCCTGGTATAGAGTTCTTGGTTGTTCCTGTCCTCCTGGTATAGAGTTCTTGGTTGTTCCTGTCCTCCTGTTACAGAGTTATTGGTTGTTCTTGTCCTCCTGGTATAGATTTCTTGGTTGTTCTTGTCCTCCTGGTATAGAGTTCTTAGTTGTTCCTGTCCTCCTGTTATAGAGTTATTGGTTGTTCTTGTCCTCCTGGTATAGAGTTCTTGGTTGTTCTTGTCCTCCTGGTATAGAGTTCTTGGTTGTTCTTGTTCTCCTGGTATAGAGTTATTGGTTGTTCTTGTCCTACTGGTATAGAGTTCTTGGTTGTTCCTGTCCTCCTGGTATAGAACTCTTGGTTGTTCCTGTCCTCCTGGTATAGAACTCTTGGTTGTTCCTGTCCTCCTGGTATAGAGTTCTTGGTTGTTCTTGTCCTCCTGGTATAGAGTTCTTGGTTGTTCCTGTCATCCTGGTATATAGAAATTGGTTGTTCTTGTCCTCCTGGTATATAGTTATTGGTTGTTCCTGTCCTCCTGGTATAGAGTTCTTGGTTGTTCCTGTCCTCATGGTACAGAGTTCTTGGTTGTTCTTGTCCTCCTGGTATAGAGCTCTTGGTTGTTCCTGTCCTCCTGGTATAGAGCTCTTGGTTGTTCCTGTCCTCCTGGTATAGAGTTCTTGGTTGTTCCTGTCCTCCTGCTATATAGTTATTGGTTGTTCCTGTCCTCCTGGTATAGAGTTATTGATTGTTCCTGTCCTCCTTGTATAGAGTTCTTGGTTGTTTCTGTCATCCTGGTATATAGAAATTGGTTGTTCTTGTCCTCCTGGTATATAGTTATTGGTTGTTCCTGTCCTCCTGGTATAGAGTTCTTGGTTGTTCCTGTCCTCCTGGTATAGAGTTCTTGGTTGTTCCTGTCCTCCTGGTATAGAGCTCTTGGTTGTTTCTGTTCTCCTGGTATAGAGCACTTGGTTGTTTCTGTTCTCCTGGTATAGAGTTCTTGGTTGTTCCTGTCCTCCTGGTATAGAGTTCTTGGTTGTTCTTGTTCTCCTGGTATAGAGTTCTTGGTTGTTCTTGTCCTCCTGGTATAGAACTCTTGGTTGTTCCTGTCCTCCTGGTATAGAGTTATTGGTTGTTCTTGTCCTCCTGGTATAGAGTTATTGCTTGTTCTTGTCCTCCTGGTATAGAGTTCTTGGTTGTTCTTGTTCTCCTGGTATAGAGTTCTTGGTTGTTCTTGTCCTCCTGGTATAGAACTCTTCGTTGTTCCTGTCCTCCTGGTATAGAGTTCTTGGTTGTTCCTGTCCTCCTGGTATAGACTTCTTGGTTGTTCCTGACCTCCTGGTATAGAGTTCTTAGTTGTTCCTGTCCTCCAGGTATAGAGTTCTTGGTTGTTCTTGTCCTCCTGGTATATAGTTCTTGGTTGTTCTTGTCCTCCTGGTGTAGAACTTTTGGTTGTTCTTGTCCTCCTGGTATAGAGTTCTTGGTTGTTCCTGTCCTCCTGGTATAGAGTTCTTGGTTGTTCCTGTCCTCCTGGTATAGAACTTTTG
Organism: Rhinoderma darwinii; assembly: GCF_050947455.1. Classification (NCBI taxonomy): domain Eukaryota; kingdom Metazoa; phylum Chordata; class Amphibia; order Anura; family Rhinodermatidae; genus Rhinoderma; species Rhinoderma darwinii. Next base: position 1,301,869 of record NC_134688.1, read on the forward strand.
GTTGTTCCTGTCCTCCTGGTATACAGTTCTTGGTTGTTCTTGTCCTCCTGGTATAGAGTTCTTGGTTGTTCCTGTCCTCCTGTTATAGAGTTATTGGTTGTTCTTGTCCTCCTGGTATAGTGTTATTGCTTGTTCTTGTCCTCCTGGTATAGAGTTCTTGGTTGTTCTTGTCCTCCTGGTATAGAGTTCTTAGTTGTTCCTGTCCTCCTGTTATAGAGTTATTGGTTGTTCTTGTCCTCCTGGTATAGAGTTATTGCTTGTTCTTGTCCTCCTGGTATAGAGTTCTTGGTTGTTCTTGTTCTCCTGGTATAGAGTTCTTGGTTGTTCCTGTCCTCCTGGTATAGACTTCTTTGTTGTTCCTGACCTCCTGGTATAGAGTTCTTAGTTGTTCCTGTCCTCCAGGTATAGAGTTCTTGGTTGTTCTTGTCCTCCTGGTATATAGTTCTTGGTTGTTCTTGTCCTCCTGGTGTAGAACTTTTGGTTGTTCTTGTCCTCCTGGTATAGAGTTCTTGGTTGTTCTTGTCCTCCTGGTATAGAGTTATTGGTTGTTCCTGTCCTCCTAGTATAGAGCTCTTGGTTGTTCCTGTCCTCCTGGTATAGAGTTCTTGGTTGTTCCTGTCCTCCTGGTATAGAGTTATTGGTTGTTCCCGTCTCCTGGTATAGAGCTCTTGGTTGTTCCTGTCCTCCTGGTATAGAGCTCTTGGTTGTTCCTGTCCTCCTGGTATAGAGTTCTTGGTTGTTCCTGTCCTCCTGGTATAGAGTTCTTGGTTGTTCCTGTCCTCCTGGTATAGAACTCTTGGTTGTTCCTGTCCTCCTGGTATAGAACTCTTGGTTGTTCCTGTCCTCCTGGTATAGAGTTCTTGGTTGTTCTTGTCCTCCTTGTATAGAGTTCTTGGTTGTTCCTGTCCTCCTGGTATAGAGTTCTTGATTTTTTCCTGTCATCCTGGTATATAGAAATTGGTTGTTCTTGTCCTCCTGGTATATAGTTATTGGTTGTTCCTGTCCTCCTGGTATAGAGTTCTTGGTTGTTCCTGTCCTCATGGTACAGAGTTCTTGTTTTTTCTTGTCCTCCTAGTATAGAGCTCTTGATTGTTCCTGTCCTCCTGGTATAGAGCTCTTGGTTGTTCCTGTCCTCCTGGTATAGAGTTCTTGGTTGTTCCTGTCCTCCTGGTATAGAGTTCTTGGTTGTTCCTGTCCTCCTGGTATAGAACTTTTGGTTGTTCCTGTCCTCCTGGTATAGAACTCTTGGTTGTTCCTGTCCTCCTGGTATAGAGTTCTTGGTTGTTCTTGTCCTCCTGGTATAGAGTTCTTGATTTTTCCTGTCCTCCTGCTATATAGTTATTGGTTGTTCCTGTCCTCCTGGTATAGAGTTCTTGATTGTTTCTGTCATCCTGGTATATAGAAATTGGTTGTTCTTGTCCTCCTGGTATATAGTTATTGGTTGTTCCTGTCCTCCTGGTATAGAGTTCTTGGTTGTTCCTGTCCTCCTGGTATAGAGTTCTTGGTTGTTCCTGTCCTCCTGGTATAGAGCTCTTGGTTGTTTCTGTTCTCCTGGTATAGAGCACTTGGTTGTTTCTGTTCTCCTGGTATAGAGTTCTTGGTTGTTCCTGTCCTCCTGGTATAGAGTTCTTGGTTGTTCCTGTCCTCCTGTTACAGAGTTATTGGTTGTTCTTGTCCTCCTGGTATAGATTTCTTGGTTGTTCTTGTCCTCCTGGTATAGAGTTCTTAGTTGTTCCTGTCCTCCTGTTATAGAGTTATTGGTTGTTCTTGTCCTCCTGGTATAGAGTTCTTGGTTGTTCTTGTCCTCCTGGTATAGAGTTCTTGGTTGTTCTTGTTCTCCTGGTATAGAGTTATTGGTTGTTCTTGTCCTACTGGTATAGAACTCGTGGTTGTTCCTGTCCTCCTGGTATAGACTTCTTGGTTGTTCCTGTCCTCCTGGTATAGACTTCTTGGTTGTTCCTGTCCTCCTGGTATAGAGTTCTTAGTTGTTCCTGTCCTCCAGGTATAGAGTTCTTGGTTGTTCTTGTCCTCCTGGTATATAGTTCTTGGTTGTTCTTGTCCTCCTGGTGTAGAACTCTTGGTTGTTCTTGTCCTCCTGGTATAGAGTTCTTGATTGTTCCTGTCCTCCTGGTATATAGTTATTGGTTGTTCCTGTCCTCCTGGTATAGAGTTCTTGGTTGTTCCTGTCCTCCTGGTATAGAGTTCTTGGTTGTTCTTGTCCTCCTTGTATAGAGTTCTTGGTTGTTTCTGTCATCCTGGTATATAGTTATTGGTTGTTCTTGTCCTCCTGGTATAGAGTTCTTGGTTGTTCCTATCCTACTGGTATATAGTTATTGGTTGTTCTTGTCCTCCTGGTGTAGAAATCTTGGTTGTTCCTGTCCTCCTGGTATAGAGTTCTTGGTTGTTCCTGTCCTCCTGGTATAGAGTTCTTGGTTGTTCCTGTTTTCCTGGTATAGAGTTCTTGGTTGTTCCTGTCCTCCTGTTATAGAGTTCTTGGTTGTTCCTGTTTTCCTGGTATAGAGTTCTTGGTTGTTCCTGTCCTCCTGGTATAGAGTTTTTGGTTGTTCCTGTCCTCCTGGTATATAGTTATTGGTTGTTCTTGTCCTCCTGGTGTAGAACTCTTGGTTGTTCCTGTCCTCCTGGTATAGAGTTATTGGTTGTTCCTGTCCTCCTGGTATAGAGTTCTTGGTTGTTCCTGTCCTCCTGGTATAGAGTTATTGGTTGTTCCTGTCCTCCTGGTATATAGTTATTGGTTGTTCCTGTCCTCCTGGTATATAGTTATTGGTTGTTCCTGTCCTCCTGGTATAGAGTTATTGGTTGTTCCTGTCCTCCTGGTATATAGTTATTTGTTGTTCCTGTCCTCCTGGTATAGAGTTATTGGTTGTTCCTGTCCTCCTGGTATAGAGTTCTTGGTTGTTCCTGTCCTCCTGGTATAGAGTTCTTGGTTGTTCCTGTCCTCCTGGTATAGAGCTCTTAGTTGTTCCTGTCCTGCTGGTATATAGTTCTTGGTTGTTCCTGTCCTCCTGGTATAGAGTTATTGGTTGTTCCTGTCTTCCTGGTATAGAGCTCTTGGTTGTTCTTGTCCTCCTGGTATAGAGTTATTAGTTGTTCTTGTCCTCCTTGTATAGAGTTCTTGGTTGTTCCTGTCCTCCTGTTATAGAGTTATTAGTTGTTCTTGTCCTCCTGGTATAGAGTTCTTGGTTGTTCCTGTCCTCCTGGTATAGAGTTCTTGGTTGTTCCCGTCTCCTGGTATAGAGCTCTTGGTTGTTCCTGTCCTCCTGGTATAGAGATCTTAGTTGTTCCTGTCCTCCTAGTATAGAGCTCTGGGTTGTTCCTGTCCACCTGGTATAGAGTTATTGGTTTTTCCCGTCTCCTGGTATAGAGCTCTTGGTTGTTTTCTGTCCCCCTGGTATAGAGTTCTTGGTTGTTCTTGTCCTCCTGGTATAGAGTTATTAGTTGTTTCTGTCATCCTGGTTTAGAGCTCTTGATTGTTCTTGTCCTCCTGGTATAGACTTATTGTTTAATATCTGTTCTCCTGGTATAGAGTTATTGATTGTTCCTGTCCTCCTAGTATAGAGTTATTGGTTGTTCCCATCTCCTGGTATAGAGCTCTTGGTTGTTTTCTGTCCTCCTGGTATAGAGCTCTTGGTTGTTCTTGTCCTCCTGGTATAGAGTTCTTGTTTGTTCCTGTCCTCCTGGTATAGAGTTCTTGGTTGTTCCTGTCCTCCTGGTATAGAGTTCTTGATTGTTCCTGTCCTCCTGGTATATAGTTATTGGTTGTTCCTGTCCTCCTGGTATAGAGTTCTTGGTTGTTCCTGTCCTCCTGGTATAGAGTTCTTGGTTGTTCCTATCCTACTGGTATATAGTTATTGGTTGTTCTTGTCCTCCTGGTGTAGAAATCTTGGTTGTTCCTGTCCTCCTGGTATAGAGTTCTTGGTTGTTCCTGTACTCCTGGTATAGAGTTCTTGGTTGTTCCTGTTTTCCTGGTATATAGTTATTGGTTGTTCTTGTCCTCCTGGTGTAGAACTCTTGGTTGTTCCTGTCCTCCTGGTATAGAGTTCTTGGTTGTTCCTGTCCTCCTGGTATAGAGTTCTTGGTTGTTCCTGTCCTCCTGGTATAGAGTTATTGGTTGTTCCTGTCCTCCTGGTATATAGTTATTGGTTGTTCCTGTCCTCCTGGTATATAGTTATTGGTTGTTCCTGTCCTCCTGGTATAGAGTTATTGGTTGTTCCTGTCCTCCTGGTATAGAGCTCTTAGTTGTTCCTGTCCTGCTGGTATATAGTTATTGGTTGTTCCTGTCCTCCTGTTATAGAGTTATTAGTTGTTCTTGTCCTCCTGGTATAGAGTTCTTGGTTGTTCCTGTCCTCCTGGTATAGAGTTCTTGGTTGTTCCCGACTCCTGGTATAGAGCTCTTGGTTGTTCCTGTCCTCCTGGTATAGAGCTCTTGGTTGTTCCTGTCCACCTGGTATAGAGTTATTGGTTTTTCCCGTCTCCTGGTATAGAGCTCTTGGTTGTTTTCTGTCCCCCTGGTATAGAGTTCTTGGTTGTTCTTGTCCTCCTGGTATAGAGTTATTAGTTGTTTCTGTCATCCTGGTTTAGAGCTCTTGATTGTTCTTGTCCTCCTGGTATAGACTTATTGTTTAATATCTGTTCTCCTGGTATAGAGTTATTGGTTGTTCCCATCTCCTGGTATAGAGTTATTGGTTGTTCCCATCTCCTGGTATAGAGCTCTTGGTTGTTTTCTGTCCTCCTGGTATAGAGCTCTTGGTTGTTCTTGTCCTCCTTGTATAGAGTTATTTTTTGTTCCTGTCCTCCTGGTATAGAGCTCTTGGTTGTTCTTGTCCTCCTGGTATAGAGTTCTTGGTTTTTCTTGTCCTCCTGGTATAGAGTTCTTGGTTGTTCTTGTCCTCCTGGTATAGAGTTCTTGGTTGTTCTTGTCCTCCTGGTATAGAGTTCTTAGTTGTTCCTGTCCTCCTGTTATAGAGTTATTGGTTGTTCTTGTCCTCCTGGTATAGAGTTGTTTTTTGTATCTGTTCTCCTGGTATAGAGTTATTGAAATTTCCTGTCCTCCTAGTATAGAGCTCTTGTTTGTTCCTGTCCTCCTAGTATAGAGTTATTGTTTGTTTCCGTCTCCTGGTATAGAGCTCTTGGTTGTTTTCTGTCCTCCTGGTATAGAGTTCTTGTTTGTTCCTGTCCTCCTAGTATAGAGTTATTGGTTGTTCCCGTCTCCTGGTATAGAGCTCTTGGTTGTTTTCTGTCCTCCTGGTATAGAGTTCTTGGTTGTTCTTGTCCTCCTAGTATAAAGCTCTTGGTTGTTCTTGTCCTCCTGGTATAGAGTTATTTTTTGTTCCTGTCCTCCTGGTATACAGTTCTTGGTTGTTCTTGTCCTCCTGGTATAGAGCTCTTGGTTGTTCTTGTCCTCCTGGTATAGAGTTCTTAGTTGTCCTTGTCCTCCTGTTATAGAGTTATTGGTTGTTCCTGTCCTCCTGGTATAGAGTTATTGGTTGTTCCCATCTCCTGGTATAGAGCTCTTGGTTGTTTTCTGTCCTCCTGGTATAGAGCTCTTGGTTGTTCTTGTCCTCCTGGTATAGAGTTCTTGTTTGTTCCTGTCCTCCTGGTATAGAGTTCTTGGTTGTTCCTGTCCTCCTGGTATAGAGTTCTTGATTGTTCCTGTGCTCCTGGTATATAGTTATTGGTTGTTCCTGTCCTCCTGGTATAGAGTTCTTGGTTGTTCCTGTCCTCCCGGTATAGAGTTCTTGGTTGTTCTTGTCCTCCTTGTATAGAGTTCTTGGTTGTTTCTGTCATCCTGGTATATAGTTATTGGTTGTTCTTGTCCTCCTGGTATAGAGTTCTTGGTTGTTCCTATCCTACTGGTATATAGTTATTGGTTGTTCTTGTCCTCCTGGTGTAGAAATCTTGGTTGTTCCTGTCCTCCTGGTATAGAGTTCTTGGTTGTTCCTGTCCTCCTGGTATAGAGTTCTTGGTTGTTCCTGTTTTCCTGGTATATAGTTATTGGTTGTTCTTGTCCTCCTGGTGTAGAACTCTTGGTTGTTCCTGTCCTCCTGGTATAGAGTTCTTGGTTGTTCCTGTCCTCCTGGTATAGAGTTCTTGGTTGTTCCTGTCCTCCTGGTATAGAGTTATTGGTTGTTCCTGTCCTCCTGGTATATAGTTATTGGTTGTTCCTGTCCTCCTGGTATATAGTTATTGGTTGTTCCTGTCCTCCTGGTATAGAGTTATTGGTTGTTCCTGTCCTCCTGGTATATAGTTATTGGTTGTTCCTGTCCTCCTGGTATAGAGTTATTGGTTGTTCCTGTCCTCCTGGTATAGAGCTCTTAGTTGTTCCTGTCCTGCTGGTATATAGTTCTTGGTTGTTCCTGTCCTCCTGGTATAGAGCTCTTAGTTGTTCCTGTCCTGCTGGTATATAGTTCTTGGTTGTTCCTGTCCTCCTGGTATAGAGTTATTGGTTGTTCCTGTCTTCCTGGTATAGAGCTCTTGGTTGTTCTTGTCCTCCTGGTATAGAGTTATTAGTTGTTCTTGTCCTCCTGGTATAGAGTTCTTGGTTGTTCCTGTCCTCCTGTTATAGAGTTATTAGTTGTTCTTGTCCTCCTGGTATAGAGTTCTTGGTTGTTCCTGTCCTCCTGGTATAGAGTTCTTGGTTGTTCCCGTCTCCTGGTATAGAGCTCTTGGTTGTTCCTGTCCTCCTGGTATAGAGATCTTAGTTGTTCCTGTCCTCCTAGTATAGAGCTCTTGGTTGTTCCTGTCCACCTGGTATAGAGTTCTTGGTTGTTCCTGTCCTCCTGGTATAGAGTTATTGGTTGTTCCCATCTCCTGGTATAGAGTTATTGGTTGTTCCCATCTCCTGGTATAGAGCTCTTGGTTGTTTTCTGTCCTCCTGGTATAGAGCTCTTGGTTGTTCTTGTCCTCCTTGTATAGAGTTATTTTTTGTTCCTGTCCTCCTGGTATAGAGCTCTTGGTTGTTCTTATCCTCCTGGTATAGAGCTCTTGGTTGTTCTTGTCCTCCTGGTATAGAGTTCTTGGTTTTTCTTGTCCTCCTGGTATAGAGCTCTTGGTTGTTCTTGTCCTCCTGGTATAGAGTTCTTGGTTTTTCTTGTCCTCCTGGTATAGAGTTCTTGGTTGTTCTTGTCCTCCTGGTATAGAGTTCTTGGTTGTTCTTGTCCTCCTGGTATAGAGTTATTAGTTGTTTCTGTCATCCTGGTTTAGAGCTCTTGATTGTTCTTGTCCTCCTGGTATAGACTTATTGTTTAATATCTGTTCTCCTGGTATAGAGTTATTGATTGTTCCTGTCCTCCTAGTATAGAGTTATTGGTTGTTCCCATCTCCTGGTATAGAGTTATTGGTTGTTCCCATCTCCTGGTATAGAGCTCTTGGTTGTTTTCTGTCCTCCTGGTATAGAGCTCTTGGTTGTTCTTGTCCTCCTTGTATAGAGTTATTTTTTGTTCCTGTCCTCCTGGTATAGAGCTCTTGGTTGTTCTTGTCCTCCTGGTATAGAGTTCTTGGTTGTTCTTGTCCTCCTGGTATAGAGTTCTTGGTTGTTCTTGTCCTCCTGGTATAGAGTTCTTTGTTGTTCCTGTCCTCCTGGTATAGAGTTCTTGGTTGTTCCTGTCCTCCTGTTATAGAGTTATTGGTTGTTCTTGTCCTCCTGGTATAGAGTTGTTTTTTGTATCTGTTCTCCTGGTATAGAGTTATTGATATTTCCTGTCCTCCTAGTATAGAGCTCTTGTTTGTTCCTGTCCTCCTAGTATAGAGTTATTGTTTGTTTCCGTCTCCTGGTATAGAGCTCTTGGTTGTTTTCTGTCCTCCTGGTATAGAGTTCTTGTTTGTTCCTGTCCTCCTAGTATAGAGTTATTGGTTGTTCCCGTCTCCTGGTATAGAGCTCTTGGTTGTTTTCTGTCCTCCTGGTATAGAGTTCTTGGTTGTTCTTGTCCTCCTAGTATAAAGCTCTTGGTTGTTCTTGTCCTCCTGGTATAGAGTTATTTTTTGTTCCTGTCCTCCTGGTATACAGTTCTTGGTTGTTCTTGTCCTCCTGGTATAGAGCTCTTGGTTGTTCTTGTCCTCCTGGTATAGAGTTCTTAGTTGTCCCTGTCCTCCTGTTATAGAGTTATTGGTTGTTCCTGTCCTCCTGGTATAGAGATCTTAGTTGTTCCTGTCCTCCTAGTATAGAGTTCTTAGTTGTTCCTGTCCTCCTGTTATAGAGCTCTTGGTTGTTCCTGTCCTCCTGGTATAGAGCTATTTGTTGTTTCTGTCCTCCTGGTATAGAGTTCTTGGCTGTTCCTGTCCTCCTGGTATAGAGCTCTTGGCTGTTTCTGTCCTCCTGGTATACAGTTCTTGGTTGTTCCTGTCCTCCTGATATACAGTTATTGGTTGTTCTTGTCCTTCTGGTATAGAGTTCTTGGTTGTTCTTGTCCTTCTGGTATGGAGTTCTTGGTTGTTCTTGTCCTCCTGGTATAGAGTTCTTGGTTGTTCTTGTCCTTCTGGTATCGAGCTCTTGGTTGTTCCTGTCCTCCTGTTATAGAGTTATTGGTTGTTCCTGTCCTCCTGGTATAGAGATCTTAGTTGTTCCTGTCCTCCTGTTATAGAGTTCTTGGTTGTTCTTGTCCTCCTGGTATAGAGTTGTTTTTTGTATCTGTTCTCCTGGTATAGAGTTATTGATATTTCCTGTCCTCCTAGTATAGAGCTCTTGTTTGTTCACGTCTCCTGGTATAGAGCTCTTGGTTGTTTTCTGTCCTCCTGGTATAGAGTTCTTGTTTGTTCCTGTCCTCCTAGTATAGAGTTATTGGTTGTTCCCGTCTCCTGGTATAGAGCTCTTCGTTGTTTTCTATCCTCCTGGTATAGAGTTATTGGTTGTTCTTGTCCTCCTAGTATAAAGCTCTTGGTTGTTGTTGTCCTCCTGGTATAGAGTTATTTTTTGTTCCTGTCCTCCTGGTATACAGTTCTTGGTTGTTCTTGTCCTCCTGGTATAGAGCTCTTGGTTGTTCTTGTCCTCCTGGTATAGAGTTCTTAGTTGTCCCTGTCCTCCTGTTATAGAGTTATTGGTTGTTCCTGTCCTCCTGGTATAGAGATCTTAGTTGTTCCTGTCCTCCTAGTATAGAGTTCTTAGTTGTTCCTGTCCTCCTGTTATAGAGCTCTTGGTTGTTCCTGTCCTCCTGGTATAGAGCTATTTGTTGTTTCTGTCCTCCTGGTATAGAGTTCTTGGCTGTTCCTGTCCTCCTGGTATAGAGCTCTTGGCTGTTTCTGTCCTCCTGGTATACAGTTCTTGGTTGTTCCTGTCCTCCTGGTATACAGTTATTTGTTGTTCTTGTCCTTCTGGTATAGAGTTCTTGGTTGTTCTTGTCCTTCTGGTATGGAGTTCTTGGTTGTTCTTGTCCTCCTGGTATAGAGTTCTTGGTTGTTCTTGTCCTTCTGGTATCGAGCTCTTGGTTGTTTCTGTCCGCCTGGTATAGAGTTATTGGTTGTACTTTTCCTCCTAGTATAGATCTCTTGCATACCTCCCAACTTTCAATTATACCAAAGAGGGACAACCTTTTTGGCAAATTTGGAGAAGTCCCTATATATGGACAGTGATGTCTGCAACACTCTGCCGGGGATTCCGGTCCTGGAGGAGCCACTGACGTCACCATCCATATATGGACAGTGACCCCTAGAGTTTACCCGGGATCAGTGCTTAAAATAGTGCTGTACCCAGGAAGTCCTCGTCGAGTGTACAGTGAATGCTGGAGCAGGGAGCTGATGGTTCCTTGCATCAGCATTGAATTCAACTGTATCTGCATCCTGAGGACGTCTATGATCACCGGCTCTAGCAGGCACGTCTATGATCACCGGCTCTGACAGGCACATCTGTGATCATCAGCTCAAGCAGGCACGTCTATGATCACAGGCTCTAGCAGGCACGTCTATGATCGCCGGCTCTAGCAGACATGTCTATGATCACCGGCTCTAGCAGGCACATCTATGATCACCAGCTCTGGCAGGCACATCTATGATCATCGGCTCTGGCAGGCACTTACAGGTGACCAAGGCAGATCTAGCTGGTAATAATAGCACTTACAGTTGACCGGGCAGATCTAACAGATAATAATAACACTTACAGGTGACTGGGGCAGATCTAGCAGATAATAATAACACTTACAGGTGACTGTCCCAGATCTAGCAGATAGTAATAGCACTTACAGGTGACCGGGGCAGATCTAACAGATAATAATAAGACTTACAGGTGACCGTTGCAGATCTAATAGTTAATAATAACACTTACAGTTGACCGGTGAAGATCTAACAGGTAATAATAACACTTACAGGTGACTGGGGCAGATCTAGCAGATAATAATAACATTTACAGGTGACTGTCCCAGATCTAGCAGATAATAATAGCACTTACAGGTGACCGGGGCAGATCTAACAGATAATAATAACACTTACAGGTGACCGGTGAAGATCTAGCAGGTAATAACAACGCTTACAGGAGCACGGGACAGATCTAGCCGATAATAATAACACTTGCAGTTGACTTGAGCAAATCTAGCAGATATTAATAACACAGGCGACTGGGTAGATCTAGCAGATAATAATAACACTTAAAAGTGACTGGTGGCAGATCTAGCAGATAATAATAACAACACCTACAGGTGACCAGGACAGATCTAGCAGATAATAACACTTACAGGTGACCGGGGCAGATCTAGCAGATAATAATAACTCTTACAGGCGACCGGGAAAGATCCAGCAGATAATAATAGCACTTACAGGTGACTGGGACAGATCTAGCAGATAATAACACTTACAGGTGATGGTAATACATCTAGTACATAATAATAACACTTACAGTTGACCAGAGCAGATATAGTAGATAATAATAGCACTTACAAGTGACTGGAGCATATCTAGAATATAATAACACTTACAGGTGAGCGGGACAGATCTAGCAGATAATAATAACACTTACAGGTGACTTTGGCAGATCTATTAGATAATAATAACAACACATACAGGTGAATGGAGCAGATCTAGCAGATAATAATAACACTTACAGGTAACCAGGGCAGATCTAGTAGATAATAATAACACAGGCGACTGGGTAGATCTACCAGATAATAATAACACTTAAAAGTGACTGATGGCAGATCTAGCAGATAATAAAAACACCTACAGGTGACCAGGACACATCTAGCAGATAATAATAACACTTACAGGTGACCGGGGCAGATCCAGCAGATAATAACACTTACAGGTGACTGGAGCAGAGCTTGCAGATAATAACACTTACAGGTGACCGGGGCAGATCTGGCAGACAATAATAACACTTACAGGTGACCAGAGCAGATCTAGAAGATAATAATAACTCTTACAGTTGACTGGGGTAGATATAGCAGATAATAATAACAATTAAAGGTGATCAGGGCTGATCTAGCAGATAATAATAACACTTATAGGTGACCGGGGCAGATCTAGCAGATAATAATAACACTTACAGGTGACCGGGGCAGATCTAGCAGACAATAATAACACTGACAGGAAACCGGGGCAGATCTAGCAGATAATAACACTTACAGGTGACCAGGGAAGATCTAGCAGATAATAATAGCACTTACAGGTGACCAGGGAAGATCTAGCAGATAATAATAACACTTACAGGTGACCAGGGCAGATCTAGCAGATCCTATGACATTGCCACGTCTAAAGTTACTGACCCCTTCAGTATGAATAATACTGCTATCAAATTTTGTCTAGGCCACAGATGCAGCACTGTTACTGTAGCTGTATGTCACCTGGCAATTCTCACCAATAACAATGCTGCATCTGTGGCCGGGGGGACAACTTGGTTGTTAGCGCAGAATCACATGATCTTGCTCAGAACTGATGGCTGGTTTTTTCTAGCAATTACAATGTGGAGATATCACTGAGCAACACAAGGTCCTCGCATCGGCCACTGATCGTACTCCTTTATATGTTGTGTCATTTTAAACATGACTGAAGTTATTATCATCTAAGTTATAAAATGGGGCGGCATTTACCTCCAATTAATCAGATAACGAGCACTTGGCTCATGGTATGTGTGATCCTGCGGACCGTCATCTTCACATCCACAAAGGTTACTACATAAAACATGCACGATGAAGAAGGGAGTGGTTATCAGTCATTCCTGTGTTTGTTGTCTTTATCTGTAATTATCGGACGTCTTTATAGTACAGATTTAAAGGACTCTAACCCTAAAATCCAGAACATATGTCAGTGCAGCATCATTACAAGTTACTGATATGTACAATGCACCAGAGAAGATGAGACCAAGTCATGGAAGTATCAGCTGAAATGACGGGTCCACAATGAAATGCGTTATTTTATCTTCATAGAATATTATCTAATGGAAGACGTCACCGAATATGTGAAACATGTCCCATCTATCTGCTTTATTCCCAGTGGAATTAACCAGCTGCAGGGCCAGAACTCACCTCAGTGTGGGGAAATTGTCTGCTTTATTGTCCTAATTAACAGTAATTGCTCCCTCTGAACCCTCCCCAGCTCTGCTACGTTGTTCGAAAAGGGGAGACGAATAACAAGAGATGTCAACTGGATTTGATACTGGTTATATATATGACATTTAACTCTGCATAATTACAAAAAGTGGAGAAGAGTAAAGGAGTAAGATGAAGAAAAATATAAAGATGATTAGTTTTATTATTATTAGAGAAGAGGGAGCGTGAGAGAAGAAGGAAAATAAGAAAGAATAAAAGTAATGGTGAAGAAGAAGAAGAAAAGAGAATAGGAAAACTAAGAAGACAGGGAAAAGGGAAGGCGAGGAGAAGAATAAGAATGTGAGGACGTGAAAAGGAGAAGAGTGAAGGTGAGGAGAAAAAGCCAGAAGAGAAATGAGAAGGAGACGACTGAAGAAGAAGAATTGTAAAGGAGAGGAGAGGAATAAATGCTGCTTCTGCTTGGATAGGTTAATTGGCCTTCTTTGGAATTGACTCTTGTATGTGTTAGATGGAGACAGTCTAATGTGAATGTCAATAATTTTTGTAAAGCGCTGTGAAATATGTTGGGGCTATATAAGAAATAAGAAATAGATATATGAAAACAACATAAAAGATACATTGGGAGAAGAATGGTAATGAGGCCAAGAATAAGAAAAAGGAAAGATAATGGAGAAAAGTAAAAAGGAGGAAAAGAGTAAGGATAAAAGAGAAAGCATAAAAGTGAGGGTGTGAAAAACGAAGAGAAGTGTAAGTAAAGGAGTGAGGGCGAGGAGAAAGAGAAGTCTAAAAATAAGAAGTGGAGAGAAGTAGGAAAGAGAAGGAAAGAGTGAGAGTGGAAAAAAGGGGAAAAGTATGGAGGGAAGTGAGGGTAAGGAGAATAAAAAGAGTAATGAGACAACTGAGGGTGAGAAGAAGAGGAGTAAGGAGAAGAGCGAGGGTGAGAAGAAGGAGAAGAGTAAGGAGAAAAGTGTGGATGAGAAGGAGGATAAAAGTAAAGAGAAGAGTGAGGGTGAGAAGAAGGAGAGGAGTAAGGATGAGAGTGAGGGTGAGAAGAAGGAGAGGCGTAAGGAGAAGAGTGATGGGGAGAAAGAGAGGAGTAAGGAGAAGAGTGAGGGTGAGAAGAAGAGGAGTAAGGAGAAGAGTGAGGGTGAGAAGAAGGAGAAGAGTAAGGAGAAAAGTGTGGATGAGAAGGAGGATAAAAGTAAAGAGAAGAGTGAAGGTGAGAAGAAGGAGAGTAGTAAGGATGAGAGTGAGGGTAAGAAGGAGGAGAGGAATAAGGAGAAGTGTGAGGGTGAGAAGAAGGAGAGGTGTAAGGATAAGTATGAGGATGAGAAGTTGAGGAGTAAGGATAAGAATGCGGGTGAGAAGAAGAAGAGTAAGGAGAAGAGTGAGGATGAGAATAAAGAGAAAAGTAAAGAGAAGAGTGAGGGTGAGAAGAAGGAGCGGAGTGAGGATAAGTGTGAGGGTGAGAAGGAGAGGCGTAAGGAGAAGAGTGGCGGTGAGAAGGAGAGGAGTAAGAAGAAGAGTGACGGTGAGAAGGAGGAGAAGAATAAGGATAAGTGTGAGGGTAAATGAGAAAAAGGAGAGTAATGGGACAAGTGAGGGCGAGTAAAAGGGGAGGAGTAAGGATAAGTGTGAGGGTGAGAAGAAGGGGAGGAGTATGGATAAAAATTAGGGTGAGAAGGAGAAGAGTAAGGAGAAGAGTGAAGAAGAGCTGTAAGGATAAGAAGGAGGGTAAGAAGAAGGAGAGGAGTAAGGATAAGAGTGAGGGTAAAGGAGAAGAAGAAGAGTATTGAGACAAGTGAGGGTGAGAAGAAGGAGAGGCGTAAGGATAAGTGTGAGAGTAAGAAGAAGAAGAAAAGTAAGGAGAAGAGTGAGGGTGAGAAGAAGGAGAAAAATAAGGATAAGACCGAGGGTGAGAAGAAGGAGAAAAGTAAACAAAAAGTGAGGAAGGGAAGGAGAAGAGTAAGGATAAGAGTGAGGGTGAGAAGAAGAAGAGGAATAAGGATAAGAGTGAGGGTAAAGGAGAAGAAGAAAAGTAATGGGAACAGTGAGGGTTAAAAAAAAGCGGAGGTGTATGGATAAGTCTGAGGGTGAGAAGAAAGAGAGGAGTACGGATAAAAGTACGGATAAAAAGAGTGACGATGAGAAGGAGAGGAGTAAGGAGAAGAGTGACATTGAGAAGGAGAGGAGTAAGGAGAAGAGTGACAGTGAGAAGAAGAGGAGTAAGGAGAAGAGTGAGGGTGAGATGGAGGAGAAGAATAAGGATAAGAGTGAGGGTAAAGGAGAAGAAGAAGAGTAATGGGACAATTGATGGTGAGAAAAAGGGGAGGAGTAAGAATAAGTGTGAGGGTGAGAAGAAGGAGAGGAGTACGGATAAAAATGTGGGTGAGAAGTGTAAGGAAAAGAGTTAAGAAGAGGAGTAACGATAAGAGTGAGGGTAAGCAGAAGGAGAGGAGTAAGCTTAAGGGTGAGAAGGAGAAGAGTAAGGAGAAGTGTGAAGGTAAATGAGAAGAAGAAGAGTAAGGAGAAGAGTGAGGATGAGAAGAAGGAGAGAAGTAAGGAAAAGAGTGAAGGTGAGAAGAAGGAGAAGAGTAAGGATTAGAGCGAGGGTGAGAAGGAGAAGAGAAACATAAGAGTGAGAGTGGGAAGGAAAAAAGTAAAGATAAGATTGAGGGTGAGAAGAAGGAGAAGAGTGGGTTGAGATGAAGAAGAAAGTAAGGGGAACAGTGAGGATGAGAAGAAGAAGATTGAGGGTGAGAAGAAGAGTAAGGAAAAGAGCGAGGGTGAGAAGGAGAAGAGTAAACATATGAGTGAGGGTGAGAAGGAGAAAAGTAAGGATAAGATTGAGGGTGAGAAGAAGGAGAAGAGTGGGGTGAGATGAAGAAGAAGAAAGTAAGGGGAAGAGAGGGTGAGAAGAAGGAGAAGATTGAGGGTATGAAGAAGGAGAGAAGTAAGGAGAAGAGTGAAGGTGAGAAGAAGTAGAAGTGTAAGGATAAGAGCGAGGGTGAGAAGGAGAAGAGTAAACATAAGAGTGAGGGTGAGAAGGAGAAAAGTAAGGATAAGTTTGAGGGTGAGAAGAAGGAGAAGAGTGGGGTGAGATAAAGAAGAAGAAAGTAAGGGGAAGAGTGAGGGTGAGAAGAAGGATAGGCGTAAGGAGAAGAGTGAGAAGGAGAGAAGTAAGGATTTGAGTGAGGGTAAGAAAAAGGAGAAGAGTGAGCGTGAGAAGAAGAGTAAGGATAAGAGTGAGGAAGGGAAGGAGAAGAGTGAGGGTGAGAAGGAGAGGAGTATGGAGAGAGAGAGGGTGAGAAGGAGAGGAGTAAGGAGAAGAGAGAGGAGATTAAGCTTTGGCTTTAAAGGGGGCGTGGCTAGCGGGCGATGTGAGCAGATGTGTTTGCTGCAGCTCCTGCTCTGATCCGCCGAATTTATCCTGCTGTGCCGGAATAACTTGTTAAAAACCGGCTGTTGTTGTCCTGGACTTACCTGGTCCACAAGAACAGGGGCATCGATGTTCTCCTCTGGCTCCCAAGACCTCTCTTCTGGGCCGAACCCCCTCCAGTCCACCAAATAAAATGTCCTTCCTCCTACCTTCTTGGTAGCCAGAATCTCCTTTACCTCGAAAGTCCCAGATGGGCCGGCAGGAACCACTGTGGGACTAGGAGTCCGGGAGTAGCGGTTCAGGACCACCAGTTTTAGCAGGGAGACGTGAAAGGAGTTAGGAATCCTGAGAGTGGGGGGGGAGCCTCAGCTTGTAGGATACCGGGTTAATTTGTAGCAGGACTTCAAAGGGACCAAGGAACCTCGGGGCAAATTTGCATGACGGCACCTTCAGCCGGATATTCCTAGAGGACAGCCAGACTTTAGTCCCTGGAAGGAACTGCGGAGGCGCCCGTCTTCTTGTGTCTGCCTTTCTCTTCATGCGGTCCACCGCCAAGAGGATAGAAGATCGGGTCTGTTGCCATATCTGTAGAAAGTCCCTGAAGGTGGAGTCGGCTGCAGGCACCTGGGACATTGTAGAAACAGTAAGAGGTATACGAGGATGTTGGCCGTAGACGATGAAAAATGGACTGGATGTGGTCGACTCACTGGTGTGGTTGTTATAGGAGAACTCTGCCCACGGGAGCAACTGCACCCAATCATCATGGCGCCTGGACACAAAGTGACGTAGGTTGTTCTCCATAATCTGGTTAACTCTCTCGACGTGCCCGTTGGACTGGGGATGATAGGCCGAAGAGAAGTCCAATTTCACACCAAGGAGCCCGCAGAGTGCTCTCCAAAACTTCGAGGTAAACTGGACACCTCTGTCCGAGACAATATGCAGGGGCAATCCGTGCAGACGGAAGATGTGCTGTATGAAGAGGTCAGCCAACCGCGTAGCAGACGGCAGAGCGGTCAACGGGATGAAGTGAGCCATCTTGGAAAATCGATCCACCACCACCCAGATCACACTGCAACTCGCAGAAGGGGGAAGATCCATGACGAAGTCCATAGCGACATGTTGCCACGGGGCAACGGGCACAGGCAGTGGTTGGAGCAGGCCCGCAGGTCTGGAGTCAGCAACTTTATTTGCTGCACAGACTGTGCAAGAGGAGACAAAGTCCATGACATCTTTGGGCAGCATGGGCCACCAGAACTGACGGGTGATTAAATCTTGGGTCTTACGAGCACCCGCGTGACCTGCCAGCTTAGAGCTGTGACCCCAGCGAAGAATTCTTCCTCGGTCAACCAGATGCACAAAAGTCCTACCCGGAGGAATGTCTCTGACTTGCAGGGGATTCACAGAGAAGATACAGGATGGGTCAATGATATTCTGTGGAGATTCCATGGCGTCCTCGGTTTCGAAAGATCTAGACAAGGCATCGGCCCTCACATTCTTGTCGGCGGGACGGTAGTGGAGTTCGAACCGGAACCGAGCAAAGAACAACGACCACCTGGCTTGACGAGGATTCAACCGCTGGGCCGTCTGTAGGTAGGTCAAATTCTTGTGATCGGTGAAGATCAGTATAGGGTGAACCGCGCCTTCCAGTAGGTGTCTCCACTCCTGCAGAGCCAGTTTGATGGCCAGTAACTCCCGGTCCCCAATCGAGTAGTTACGCTCTGCGGGAGAAAACAGCTTGTAATAGTAGCCGCATACCACGGCCTTGCCTTTCGGTCTTTTCTGGAACAACAGTGCACCAGCACCCACCGAGGAGGCGTCCACCTCTAACGAAAACTGTAAGGATACGTCCGGATGGTGCAGAATGGAGGCAGATGTGAAGGCTTTCTTTAAGGATTCAAATGCGGCTTCAGCCTCCGGAGTCCACATCTTGGCATTCATACCTTTCTTAGTGAGGGTGGAGATAGGTGCTGTCAAAGATGAGAAGTTGGGGATGAAGAGTCGGTAGAAGTTGGCGAATCCTAGAAAGCGTTGGATGGCCCTTAAGCCTTGGGGGCGTGGCCACTCCAGGACGGCCTTTACCTTCTGGGGATCCATCTTGAGACCCTGATCTGAGATAATATAGCCCAGGAAGGATAGAGACTTCTTCTCGAACACACACTTCTCCAATTTGGCGTAAAGTCGTTTCTCTCTTAGACGGAGTAACACCTGGCGGACATGACTTTGATGAGTTACTGGGTCTGGGGAAAAAATCAGAATGTCATCGAGATACACCACAACACAAACATACAGGAGATCACGAAAAATGTCATTGACAAATTCTTGGAATACTGCGGGAGCATTACACAGGCCGAAGGGCATGACTAAGTATTCATAATGCCCATCACGAGTATTAAAGGCAGTCTTCCACTCGTCACCTCGACGAATCCGGATCAGATTATAGGCCCCCCGCAGGTCCAGTTTAGAAAAAATTTTGCCCCCCGTATGCGATCAAACAGTTCAGAAATTAAAGGCAGAGGATACCTGTTCTTCACCGTGATCTGGTTTAGGCCTCGGTAGTCGATGCAAGGTTGTAATGATCCATCTTTTTTTTTAACAAAGAAGAACCCTGCTCCGGCCGGGGATGAAGATTTACGAATTAAACCCCTCTCCAGGTTCTCCTTGATGTAAGCCGACATGGACTGGGTCTCTGGCAAGGAGAGAGGATACACTCTACCACGAGGAGGAGACGATTCCGGAACCAGGTCGATTGGGCAGTCATATGCCCGGTGTGGCGGCAAGGTCTCGGCCTCCTTTTTATTGAAGACATCGCCGAACATGGAGAAACAGAGGGGCAAACCTGCCAACGACTGAAGAGGAGCAGGCTGTGGCGACTGGATGTGACTCAGACAGCGGTCAAGACACTTCGGGCCCCACTGGATAACCTCTCCAGAGTTCCAATCCAGGAAGGGGGCGTACAGACGAAGCCAAGGCAACCCCAGCAGCACGGGGTTGACGGCCTTGGACAGGATGAACAGAGAGATGATCTCAGCATGAAGGGCTCCCACTTGGAGTTTCAACGGTTTGGTTATGGACACAACTGGGTCTGGTAATGGCAGTCCATCCACCGAGGCAACGATCAACGGCCTTTAAAGCAGGATAGTGGGCAACTGTAGGAGATCCACAAGATCCTGGCAGATGAAGTTGGCTGCAGAGCCGGAGTCCAGATATGCGGAGACCTGATGAGACCTCTCGCCAGCAATGATGGTTACAGGGATAAATAGTTTGGAGGAGAGTTCTTGCTTCAATGTGTTGACGCCCAGGGTTGTCTCTCCAACCAAGCCTAGGCGCTGGGGTTTTTTGGCTTCTGAGGGCACAGACGCACGACGTGGCCAGCGAGGCCGCAATATAAGCACAGTCCAGAGGTGCGCCTGCGCTGTTTCTCCTGGACAGATAATTTTAGTCAGTCAACTTGCATCGGAACCTCGGGCAAAGCGATAGAAGCAGGCAAGAGGGGTTGCTGAAAGTTGGGCGCCAGTCTAGGGCGCCGGCGCTCCTGACGAACCTCATGGGATCTCTCCCTCAGCCTTATGTCAACCCGTGTGGCAAGCAGAATCAAGTCGTCCAACGCGGGAGGCAGGTCTCGAGCAGCCAGTTCGTCCTTGATCTCGGGCGACAGGCCATGCCAATAGGATGCCACAAATGCCTCATTGTTCCAGGATAGCTCTCCTGCCAGAGTCCGGAACTGAATAGTATACTCGCCCACGGAGTTGTCCTCTTGGCGAAGGTTGAAGATGGCGGTGGCGGCTGATGAGACTCGCCCTGGCTCCTCAAAAACGGTTCGGAATATTCGTGTGAACTCCTGGAAGTCTCGGGTCTCGGATCCCTGACGTTCCCAGATAGGGTTAGCCCATGCCAGGGCCTTGCCGGTCAGGAGGGAGATGATAAATGCGATCTTGGCTCCATCTGACGGAAATGCCCGAGAGTGCAGGGTAAAATGAATGTGGCATTGGTTCAGGAACCCCCGACAAGCACTGGCGTCTCCATCGAACCGAGAGGGCAATGGCAGCGAGAACCGAGGGTCCGTACAGGAACTGCCAGGAGGAGCAACAGGAGGTTCGGCTTGAGGAACTTGCATAGGAGCAGGAATGGAGGCAACTAGCGTCCCTAGCTGCTTCGCCATAGAGTCCACGGCCATGAGGAGCTGGTCCTGCCTAGCTCGGAGATCCAGCAGATCCGCCTGCATGGCTTGGGAGGGTAACAAGCCCTTGAATTGGCCAGCGGGGTCCATGGCCAGAGCGTACTGTCACGATGCGGGGTGTGGACCCACTGGGCCGTACCGCGTAGCGGGGATGGCAGCTGGCCAAACCGGAGAGTACACAGTTCAATGGTTCAGCGAGAGTACCTGAGGCGATCGTAGGCAGTGGCGAGGCGGACACGTCCAGAACCAGGCGGTGGGAAGTCGTTCGGTGAGGCGTAGCAGGGTAGCGTAGACTGTAGCACAGCACGGTAGGTAGCACAGCACGGCAATAGCACGAGTAGCACGGAAACAGGATACGGGATACGGAATACAGGAGCAAGGTACACTGGGAGGCTGGAAGACACTGGGAGACCATAAGCAAGATGAACAACGGGAAAACTAACAACGCTCTTGCAAAGGGCAAGAGGGCAGAGCCCTTTTTATAGCCCAGGGCATCCTGGGCCAGATTACAGTTTTTACAAAAACGCGCGCACTGGCCCTTTAAGGCCGTGCACGCGCGGGCGCGCGCACCCGCCGGAGACACTCGGAATCCGGAAGAGAGTGCCGGCGCCTGACTGGGGAACGACGCTGCAGGCAGGTAAGCTGTCCATGGAAACGGCCGTCGGGGTTAACGACCGATCGACGGGCCATGGCCATAGACGTTACAGGTACGCTCCAGAGAGGTCGCTGCCTGCCATTTTGCCGACATGGTGAGGGGACGAGCGTGGAAAGCCGGTGACAGGGAGGCCCAATATGGCGCCGGTCTCCTCACTCCTGCTAGAGCCGCACGTGTTATGGAACCTCAGAAGGATGTGGTGACCAGACTGAGCAGGTTTGCTCATACTAATCTTGCTGCAGGCAGCATGGACGATCCTGGGAAACACCCAGGGGAGGAAGGAGATAGTGCTCAATCTGAGCTTGCTGTGCAAAGGCTGGTGGAATGTATGGGAGAGCCTGGATCTGGGGCGGAACCCACGCTGGCTGACCGGATGAAAGCCATTACAAAATGCCATGCTTCTCTGACCTACCAGGTTGGAGGAGTGAAAGAGGACATTTCTATACCGAGACAGGATGTCAAACAAATGTCAATGTCAATCAAAAATGTGCTATCAATCCAGAAATCTGGAAGTGTTGAGATTGAATCAGGATGACATGGAAAACCGTCTTAGGCGGAATAATATCAGAATTGTCGGGTTCCGGAGAAGGTGTAGGGGACCATCCCTACAGAATACGTGGAAGCCTGGTTGCTCAATGTCTTTGGGAAAGACAATCTTACTTCGCTATTTGCTGTGGAAAGGGCCTATGCGCCAGCTCCAACCACGGAGCCCGCCACGTACCATCCTGGCCAAGATTTTAAATTACAGAGACAGAGACATTTTGCTTTGTAAAGCGCGGGAGAGCAAGAATTTGGAGATTGATGGCCACAAGATATCGCCGTTTCCAGATTATTTCACGGATGTCCAGAAATGTCGAGCTCAGTTTTTTTTATATTAAAAGGCGCCTCAGGAACTTGCACTTGGTCTATTCCATCTATACCTGGCAAGGCTGCGGGTGGCAGCACTTGGAGAAACACAATACTTCAAAAATCTGAAAGATGCTTTGAGGTGGCTAGATCAACATGAGCGTCAATTGCGGGTCTCGGGGGACTAGGATCTCTGAGATGAAGATGATGACTCCTCAAGATTGATGTTTGACCCATAAACTGTGGGTCTAATGGGACTGGGTCCGGGGTATGTGAGTTTGGCTAGTAAACCTACAAAGAACCTCAAAACAGGGTAAAGCAAAAAGGAGAATCCCCAATATGACTCAGAAGCAACCTACAAAGTGCAAAAGCGCAAGGGGATATAAAATCCCAATAGAGTATAACTAAACTACCATGAATAGTAAAAAATTTAATGAAGGGTGTAGGGAAACGGACAAGTGAGCCCTAATCTACCCGCCACTCTGTCCCTGCCTACTTGCAACGACCCGCCCTAGGCGACGGGGTACAACTGGGCGGCGGTCCCTACGCTCATTAAGTGCACGAGACAAAAGGACAAGGGTACAGAAAGCAAAGGGAAATGGGGCGGTGCCCACGGCAACACCGTGAGCAACAAGAGTGGTGAACGAGCCGAGTCAAACCAGGAGTGAACGAGGTACCAAACGCAGAGCAGGAGAGTAGTCAGTAAGCCAGTGTCAGTATGGAGCAGGATCAAATAGTAGAAGCAGTAGCAGGGCCAGGAAACCACACGAAAAGAATCACAAGCAAAGGAGGAACAGGAAAGGCAGGTATAAATAGACAGAGGGCGGGAGCTAGCTCCGTCTGGCCAGGCTGCGATAGGCTCTCCCACTCCTAAGCCTGCCATCCTGAGTGGTGGAAGATGGAGTCAGTCTCAGAGACATAGACTCAGGTGCAGACTGATTACCTATGGGCGTATACACAGAAGTTGTGCCTGGCAGATCCTTTACAGTACCCCCCCTTTTATGAGGGGCCACCGGACCCTTTCTAAGTGGACCTGGTTTATTGGGGAAACGAAGGTGGAACTTCCTGACCAATACCCCAGCGTGAACATCCCGGGCGGGTACCCACGTCCTCTCCTCAGGCCCGTATCCTCTCCAATGGACCAGGTACTGGAGGGAGCCACAATCTTGGCCACCTCGAATTCCACCCCCTCAGGGGTGAGAACGGGAACAGGAGGTTTCCTCGAGGGAGCCAAGGACGGGGAGCAGCGTTTAAGGAGGGAGGCATGAAACACGTCGTGTATTCGAAAAGATGGGGGCAACTCCAGTCGGAAGGAGACAGGATTGAGGACTTCAATGACCTTATACGGCCCTATAAACCGGGGAGCAAACTTCTTGGACGGGACCTTAAGGCGCAAGTTCCTAGACGATAACCACACCAGATCCCCGACCATAAACAAGGGGTAAGCAGAACGTCTTCTATCAGCCCGAGTTTTTTGTACGCTCTGGGACGCCTCTAGGTTCTTCTGAACCTGGGCCCAGACTGTGCACAGTTCCCGATGAACGACCTCTACCTCGGGATTGTTGGAACTACCAGGTGAAACGGAGGAGAACCGTGGATTAAACCCAAAATTACAGAAAAAGGGGGAGACCCCTGACGAGTTACTGACCCGGTTATTAAGGGAAAATTCGGCGAGGGGAATGAATGAGACCCAATCATATTGACAGTCAGAGATAAAACACCTTAAATATTGTTCTAGAGACTGATTAGTCCTCTCAGTTTGGCCATTAGTTTCAGGATGGAAGGCCGAGGAGAAGGACAGATCAATCTCCAACTTTTTACAGAAGGCTCTCCAAAACAATGAAACGAATTGTACCCCTCTGTCAGAAAAAATATTGACAGGGACCCCATGGAGACGCAGGATGTGTTTGACAAACAAGGTAGCTAACGTCTTAGCATTGGGTAGTTTCTTGAGGGGCACAAAGTGGCACATCTTACTGAAGCGGTCTACTAAAACCCACACCACCGACTTGCCTTGAGATGGAGGCAAATCGGTGATAAAATCCATGGAGATATGGGTCCAAGGTCTCTGGGGAATGGGCAAAGAACGTAGTAAGCCCGCTGGTCGGGACCTGGGAGTCTTGGACCTAGCACAAACCTCACAAGCGGCGATGTAGGCTTAACGTCTTTAGGCAACCCAGGCCACCAATAGTTTCTGGCAATGAGGTGTTTGGTACCCAGGACGCCTGGATGACCAGATAGTGCGGAGTCATGATTTTCCCTAAGTACCCTTAGCCAGAATTGCAGGGGAACAAACAGCTTGTTCTCAGGAAGGTTCCCGGGAGCTGAACCTTGATCAGCCGCAATTTCGGAGACTAAATCAGAATCAACAGAGGATATTATTATACCTGGGGGCAAAATACAAGCAGGATCTTCCTCCGAAGGAGGGCTGGCCATGAAGCTACGCGACAGTGCATCGGCCTTAATATTTTTAGACCCAGCCCTATAGGTAACCAAAAAGTTTAATCTGGTAAAAAATAGTGCCCATCGAGCTTGTCTCGGGTTTAGCCTCCGGGCAGATTCTAGGAAAACCAGATTCTTGTGGTCGGTAAGGACCATTACCTGGTGCCTAGCCCACTCCAGGAAGTGGCGCCACTCTTCAAATGCCCATTTAATGGCTAAGAGTTCGCGGTTGCCAATATCATAGTTACTCTCAATGGGCGAAAACTTCCTGGAGAAGTAGGCACAGGGACGGAGATGGGTGAGGGACCTGGTACCCTGGGACAAGACAGCCCCCACTCCCACCTCGGATGCGTCAACTTCCACGATAAATGGCTCCATTTGGTTGGGCTGAACCAGCACCGGGGCCGAGATAAAGCACTTCTTAAGGACCTCAAAAGCCTGGACAGCCTCAGGAGGCCAGTGGAGGAGATCAGCACCTTTGCGAGTGAGGTCCGTAAGAGGCTTAGCGATGACCGAGAAGTTAGCAATAAATCACCTGTAATAATTAGCGAACCCCAAGAAACACTGTCACGCCTTCAGGGAGGCAGGTTGGACCCATTTCGGTACAGCCTGGACCTTGGCGGGGTCCATGCGTAATTCATGAGGAGTGAGAATTTGACCCAAAAATGGTATCTCCTGTACCCCAAACACACATTTTTCGGTTTTTGCAAACAGTTTGTTTTCCCGAAGGACCTGGAGCACCTTCCTGACATGCTCAATGTGGGAGGACCAGTCCTTGGAAAACACCAGTATGTCATCAAGGTACACTACAAGAAATACCCCCAGGTAATCTCTTAAAATCTCATTTATGAAATTCTGGAAGACCGCGGGAGCATTACACAACCCAAAGGGCATGACGAGGTATTCGAAATGACCTTCGGGCGTGTTAAACGCAGTATTCCACTCATCCTCCTCTTTGATGCGGATAAGGTTATACGCCCCCCATAGATCAAACTTAGAGAACCATTTGGCCCCCTGAACCTGATTAAAGAGATCAGGAATCAAAGGAAGGGGATACTGGTTCCTTACAGTGACCTTATTCAAGTTACGGTAGTCAATGCATAGCCTAAGACCACCATCCTTCTTCCCCACGAAGAAGAAGCCAGCACCTACCGGAGAAGTAGAGGGGCGAATGTAACCCTTGGCCAGGGATTCCTGGATATACTCTCTCATGGCTTCACGTTCGGGACAAGAGAGATTAAACATCCTACCGTTAGGGAGCTTAGCTCCTGGTACCAATTCGATAGAGCAATCGTATTCTCTATGAGGAGGTAACACTTCGGAGGCCTCCTTAGAGAAAACATCAGCGAAGTCCTGAATAAACTCAGGTAGCGTGTTCACCTCCTCAGGGGGAGAAATAGAATTAACAGAAAAACATGACGTCAAGCATTCATTACCCCATTTGGTAAGCTCTCCAGTATTCCAGTCAAACGTGGGATTATGCAACTGCAACCAGGGAAGGCCTAAAACCAAATCGGACGATAATCCCTGCATCAACAGTACAGAGCACTGCTCCAAATGCATGGAGCCCACAAGGAGTTCAAAAACAGGGATATGCTGTGTAAAATAACCATTAGCAAGAGGAGTGGAGTCGATACCCACTACCGGGACAGGTTTAGGCAAATCAATCAAAGGCATAGCTAGAGACATAGCAAATTCCACAGACATAATATTAGCAGAAGACCCTGAATCCACGAAGGCACTGCCGGTAGCAGACCTACCACCAAAAGAGACCTGAAAGGGAAGCAAGATTTTATTACGTTTCATATTTACGGGAAATACCTGTGCGCCCAAGTGACCTCCCCGATGATCTAAAGCCATAACCTGGTCAAGGGAGTCAGAAGAGGGATAGCTAACTAGCAGGTCTTTCAGGGCGTTCGACAGACCCAACCTAAACTGGCACCTTAAGGCAGGGTCATTCCACCGAGAAGCTACGCACCACTTCCTAAAGTCAGCACAGTACTCCTCAACAGGTCTCTTACCCTGACGTAAGGTCACCAGCTGACTCTCGGCAAAGGCAGTCCTGTCAGTCTCGTCATAAATGAGTCCGAGAGCAGAAAAGAAACGATCAACAGAGGAAAGTTCAGGGGCGTCAGGAGCCAAGGAGAAGGCCCACTCTTGGGGCCCTTCCTGGAGCCGGGACATAATTATACCCACCCGCTGGCTCTCAGAACCTGAGGAGTGAGGCTTTAAGCGAAAGTAGAGCCTACAACTCTCCCGAAAGGAGAGAAAAGTCCTCCGGTCCCCTGAGAACCGGTCAGGCAACTTGAGGTGGCGTTCAAGAGGTGAGGTGAGGGGCACTACCATGGTAGCGTCAGGCTGGTTGACCCTCTGAGCCAGGGCCTGGACCTGTAGGGAGAGACCCTGCATTTGCTGGGCCAGGGTCTCAAGGGGGTCCATAGTAGTGTCAGGGACCAGGGTAAACTAGGTATATGGCTTGTGATTATGTAATGAAGGGTGTAGGGAAACGGACAAGTGAGCCCTAATCTACCCGCCACTCTGTCCCTGCCTACTTGCAACGACCCGCCCTAGGTGACGAGGTACAACTGGGCGGCGGTCCCTACGCTCAGTAAGTGCAAGAGACAAACAGACAAGGGAACACAAAGCACAGGGAAAGGGGCAGTTGCCCACGGCAACACCGTGAGCAACAAGAGTGGTGAATGAGCCGAGTCAAACCAGGAGTCAACGAGGTACTAAACGCAGAGCAGGAGAGTAGTGAACAAGCCGAGTCAAACCAGGAGTGTACGAGGTACCAAACGCAGAGCAGGAGAGTAGTCAGTAAGCCAGGGTCAGTATGGAGCAGGATCCAAAAGTTAGGAGCTGTAGCTGGGCCAGGAAACCACACGAGAAGAATCACAAGCAAAGGAGGAACAGGAAAGGCAGGTATAAATAGACAGAGGGCGGGAGCTAGCTCCGTCTGGCCAGGCTGCGATTGGCTCTCCCACTCCTAAGCCTGCCATCCTGAGTGGTGGAAGATGGAGTCAGTCTCAGAGACAAAGACTCAGGTGCAGACTGACTGTGTTATGGTATAAATATATGTATAATGTATCTGGGGCCCCAAGGAGTGAAATGTTATAAAGGAGAACATGTATTACAATATAATGGGTATTTTAGAAAGGTTAAGAGAGGAAATAGTTTGCAGCTGCTTTGCTGTCCCTTGAAATTGCAAACAGATGGTGGACAATCAATTGACCAACCCCCCCCCTAAGCATAAAGGAAACCTAAGGGAATACCTTGTGCTCCACCAATGGGCTTTATGGGAAAGAAGGATGTAAGGATTGAATATACAGATGACTCATATGTTATGGAATGTTCTTTGTTCGTCTGATGCTATAAATACGAGCACTGTGGTTAAATAAAGTCAGAAGGATTTTTACTTTGAGAAACGTCTCAGTGTATCTGTTGCTTCTCCGAGCTCGCACCCCCCCCACCTGATTTGAACCTGCATGGAGATCAAGGCGTAACGTGACTCAAATTGCGATCACAGAAATTGGCGCCCGAACAGGGACTTGACCAGAAGGACGGCACCCCACCTAGGGGATCTCCCGGGACTAGAGTGGCGACTCTCCAGACTAAGGAACGGGCAGACCACAGCTGCAGCAAGGTAAGAAGACTTAAATCTTACAAACTCTGCTCTGCACCTTCCTGTCTGGTAGGTCACCTTCCCGGTAGTACTCCTGAGGAATAGAGGGGCCACATGAGGGTATTTTTAGTGTAAAAATCTGGTCAAGTCTATATGTAATCCTACCCTCAGGATAAAGTGCCTGATCTCCATGGCAGTATTTGTATGAATGTTGTAGAAACCCAGTTTTGTGTCACAAATGCATTTTAGAATAAGGAAATTGTTTTTGGAAAAAAACTTCCGATAATCCGGCAAATTACCAGAAACATGTGTACATGCTTCAGGTGACTATGGGGATTATGATAGGCTAAATTTTAGCCCGGAAATCGAAAATTTTGTGCAATCTGATAATCCGGCAAATACCGAAAATGTGTGTACAGCATTGAGGTACTTGCGGGGATTATCATGCACTGATTTTCAGCTCAAAATTCCAGAATTTTCTGCAATCCGATAATCCGGCATGTCAAATGAACAGCTTGATTTTACGTTTGCCTTATTATTTGGATCAGGAATATTTGTCATATTACTGTTATGGTGTGGAGGATATCTCCTTGAGTGGTGTTTAAAGTGAATAAGAAGAAAGTAAGCTAGTTATAAAAGGAATTTAATTCTCTGGCCAGAGTAGAAGAAGGTTTAAAAGGGTTTTGAGGGGATAAGTAACTGTATAAAATAGGTGAGAAAGGTAGTGTGGGACTTTCCCTAACAGCCAATAGCCATAGTGTTTGTTAGTGAAGATAAAAACTGAGAGAGAAGGGTAAGAGTCCCCTCCATCATAGCAGGGCTATGGGAAACAGTCACGGCAAACGAGAGTTTGAGGTATGGCATATGGGTGAGCAAGCACCTGTTAAAAGGGTGTAAGCTTACTAGGGGATCGTAAATCCAGAGATTCACCTATCAGGAAAACTACCCCCTACATAACTTAGGGTCTGCCTATAGGCGACCACTTATAACTAGACAATGGGGAACTGGTGTCCCTATTAAGTACGGAAATTAGAAACTGTCTAAAACAGATGAGAATGGAATTCGTCTGTCAGCTAAAATCTGTAACAAGAGTAAGTACGGAAGCTAGAAACTGTCTAAAATAGATGAGAATGGAATTCATCTATCAGTAGCTAAAATCTGTAACAAGAGTAAGTACGGAAACTAGAAACTGTCTAAAACAGATGAGAATGGAATTCATCTGTCAGTAGCTAGAATCTGTAACAAGAGTACGAGATGAGCACCCCAAAGGACAAACCGCCAAACAGGTAGTAGCAGAAAGAGAAGGTAAAAAGGCAACGCAGGGAACAAAAAATAAATAAATAAATAAATAAAAAAAATAAAAAATTAATGAAAGCATGTGGTCTAGAATCCCATGGACGGTTAGACGCAGAAAAATGGAATGAATGTTGTGACACAAAACGTGGATGGCTGAAAGATGAAAAGTGTCAGAGGAAATTCATATTTTATAAAGTAAAGTTTAAAGCAAAGGAAGTTATAGAAGTAGTAGTTGTTTTAATGTTGCAAATGACCTTATAGTAAATTCCCATATGGTATAATTTAGAATCAACTAGTGTGACAAGAGAAGGGGGAGGTGGAGAACAGCTGCTAGTGAGATAAGAAATGTAATCTTGTTCTTGAAATGAATGGACACAACATTAAATGCATGTTGAGTGTGTCCTCATTGTTGGTGGGAAACCCCCTGCACACTGTTTCCAATGGGAGAGGCTGCCCCCCCCTGCCCCTGATGTGGCCACGCCCGGCCCATCCAAATCAGTATGAAATAATCACCTTGTTAATTTTGTCATTTGTAGTGTTTTTTTTCTATTTACAGAAGTTCCAGTCTAGTTCACTGATGAAACAACACGTCATCATAATATAGAGATGGTGGCCGACAGATTGTACTGTTAAACATTAACGTAGATAATTCCTATACAATGGTGTGATGAATGATTGCAGATACGTATGTTGTTTTGCCGGCATTGAAAGTGTTAAGATTGTGAGAGAAGAAGTTGTGAGAAGCTGTGAGTTTGTGACCCCCCTCCCTCCCCTCTAAAGTGTGCTGTGTTTGGGAGGAGGAGGAGGGGGGCTGACTGGGTGCAGTCTGCAGGGCTGATGAGACAAAGGGATTTCAATATGCACTGCTGGGATATATATATATATCAGTAATGTCTACAAACTGAAATAAATTTCTTCTCTTTTGCGCAAGCGCTGTTGGTTATAAAAGTTACGATATTTATGTGTTATGATGTGATCAGATTTCATGTGTTTTGATAATTCAGATGTATTAAACTACAGATACTGTGAGACACGGGGGTTTTGAAAATGTATGTGCCCCCACCGTTATACTGTTTATTGGTTTGCAGTAATTAATGTTATCAGAGATAATATTTTCTGTTTTATTGAATAACTAACTACAATTGTTCTATTTTTGATTTCACACATGAGTTATGTCATTGTAAAGATAACATGTTTGTCAGGAAAAAGTCATTTTTGTGTCAGGCTGTTGTACATTACAAGGGGTTAAATTAGTGTTATGTTGAGATGTAGTTTTGAACTCTGCTACATCACTCTCGCAGAGTCCACAAAGGGGGGAAGGGTGAAGGAACTGATCAGGTACAATTTTGGTTTATGTGTAAGAGACCATCCCCCTCCAGCAAAGTTACACAGGAGGCGATGTGACGTCACTCACACGAGTTTTTATGGATTTAGATGAGGGAGAAGGCAAAACAAAACTTGTCTGGACATTGTTAATTTGATGTAAAGTTTTTGGGAATGTTTTATTTTTATTTGTTTTTGTATTAATCAAGTATTTGCAGAACCTGATAAAAGTGAGATTCTCAAAGTATTCTGGATTATCAGCTGAATGAGGAGGAGTTGTGTTTGGTAGCGGCTTGTGACACCAATCCATGGAGTACCTCTACGCAAGCATATACTTTGTACTGTACTGAACAAAATGGACATGACACTGCGTTTCTCACACAAAGTCATGGACCACAGCAGCGCCCGGTAGCAT
The DNA here is from genome assembly GCF_050947455.1 of Rhinoderma darwinii. Taxonomy (NCBI): domain Eukaryota; kingdom Metazoa; phylum Chordata; class Amphibia; order Anura; family Rhinodermatidae; genus Rhinoderma; species Rhinoderma darwinii. Next base: position 1,332,509 of record NC_134688.1, read on the forward strand.
ATTATTCAGCTAGACTAGACCCTGTGGCCCGAGGTTCCCCATCATGTGTGAAAGCTATTATTGCTGTAAATTCAATGTTAAACAAGGCCTCAGATTTGGTCTTGGCATTTCCAGTCCAAGTTTTTGTACCACATGATATATATATTACTGCTATTCTTACTCAAGTACAACCTAAGCATTTGTCCACAGCAAGACATTTGAGATTAACCTGTGCTCTTCTTCTTCCTGAGCAGGTTACTTTACACCGCTGTACTACATTGAACCCAGCTACCTTACTGCCTTTGGAGCAAGGGGGAGAAGACGTAGGTAAAGTATGGTCACAATTTTTGCCTGAAACTGATGAACATGATTGTATGGCCCTTATGGCCCAGGAAACAGTGGGGTTCGCACATGTAAAAGATACCCCACTCCAAAACCCAGACCTAATACTCTTTGTGGATGGTTCAAGGTATTGTGTAGAAGGATCTTTTCTTACAGGATATGCAGTAACCACCGAAGATGTAGTCCTAGAAGCAGCCTCCTTACCAGCGTCCCGCTCAGCACAAGAAGCGGAGCTTAAGGCCCTGGCAGCAGCATGCCAACATGCAGAAGGAAAGACAGCAAATATATACACTGACTCTCGATATGCTTTTGGGATTGCACACGATTATGGCCCCATATGGAAGGCTAGACAGTTTTTTGACCTCTGCAGGTACACCTGTAAAGAATGCAGACTTTGTAAAATACTTGATGGAGACCCTGATGTTACCCACAGAAGTAGCAGTAGTAAAAATTAAAGCTCACACTAAGGTGAGTTCACCAGAGACAAAAGGGGAAATGCCCTGGCAGACGAAGCGGCAAAGCAAGCAGCACAGAAGCTACCCGTGTTAGCAGCCGTATGTCAGATAAAAGATCCAGAGGAAACAAGACCAGCTGTAAGCCCGGAACTACTGCAAAAACTTCAAGGACAAGCAACAAAAGAAGAAAAAGACAAGTGGACGGCCCAAGGAGCAACGCTACGAAAAGATGGCCTCTGGCAATGCCAGAATAAACTGTGCCTGCCTAAGACAATGTTCCCAATGATGGCCGAAATAACACATGGAGCGACTCACCAATCAAAAACGGCAATGATGGACTTGGTAAACAAGGTGTGGTATGCCCCAGGGTTTAGTGTGATGGCCAGCAGTTTTACACAAGGATGCATGATCTGTGCAACACATAATATTGGAAGAACTGTAAAAGTACCACAGAAGCACACACTCAGACCTATATATCCGTTCCAGAGACTGCAGATAGACTATATTCAATTACCAAAAGTCGGTACCTATGAGTATGTGCTTGTTTGTATTGATCTCTTTTCAGGATGGCCAGAAGCTTTTCCAGTAACCAAAGCTACAGCCGTAGCCACAGCAAAGAAACTGATCAACGAGGTGGTGTGCAGATATGGAGTTCCAGAGGTGATCAAGAGCGACAGAGGAACTCATTTTACGGGTGAAATCATGAACTATGTGTTGTCAGCTCTAGGCATAAGTCAAGCCCTACATACACCATACCATCCACAAAGTAGTGGGAAGGTTGAGAGACTAAATGGGACTCTCAAATTGAAAATCCAAAAAGCAATGGTAGAAACCGGGAAACCATGGACCGAGTGTCTACCATTAGCCTTGTTCTCAGTAAGATACACGCCAACAAAAAGAACAGGTCTCAGCCCATATGAGATCTTATTGGATCGGCTCCCAGATTAGGATGTTATTTTCCACAGGTGCTCCAAATGCAGTATGGTAGACTAACAGATTATGTATCAACGCTGAACAAACAATTGACCAAGGTGCATGCACAAGTTTTTGCTTCCATTCCAGATCCTGATTCAGTTGAAGGGACGCATAAGCTAGAACCAGGAGATTGGGTCGTTGTCAAAAGACACGTGAGGAAAAGTCTAGACCCAAGATTTGACGGACCATTTCAAGTCCTACTCGTTACAAGCACCTCTGTAAAGCTCGAAGGAAAGGCAAGCTGGATTCACGCCAATCATTGTAAAAAGGTTCTTCAGCCAGAAGAATGAAGATCTTTGCGGTTGTTGCGGCGGTTGTTGCGTGTGCTCTTATACAAAAAGGCAGAACTGCTACTCCTGTACACGTAATCAGTACAGAATCACTGGAACAGTTCAGGACAGGGTGGGCGAATGCCACAGTGGATAGAAAGCAGGGTAACTACACCTGTAAGGCCAATGCCCCGTGTTATACTACAAATGTGACTACAACCGAAGGGACTTGGAAAAAAAGGACCACATGGAGGGACTGTGTACCTTCACATAGACAAAACAGCCAACATTAGCATACAAGAAGAGACGCCGGGGCTGTTGTTTTGTTGTTATGAACCAGATTTACAGTATCTACAGAAATATACAACCAGTAAAAATAGAAAGAAATGATAAATAAGACTTATGAAAGATGCAACAAGGAGAGGCTCAACTCTACGATTGTAATAAAAGAGACTGATGGGATGATATTATGTATGAATAATAGCCAAATAAGAAATAGAAGATATTTTGTATTCTTGATAACAATTTTAAGAGATAGTTTTAAGCCACATATAACAGTACAAAGTCTGGAAAGAATCGCACACACTTGTAAGAGCGCTGTAACCCAACAGCAGAAAAAGAATGTACACTTCAATATTTCCTTCCCTGAATCCCCCAGCTGTCATAGACAAAAAAGAGAATGGTATGACCCGCTATTAGGAGGGGTAGGAACGGGATTAGGAGTATTGAATGGTATACAGTTAGAAACAGTTATGAACAAATGAAACTCAGTGGGAGACGACACATCTACTGCATTAAGGAGAGGTGCCTCATGGTTACCTACTACCTTTCACTTACAGCAAAAAGGGTTGGCTATAGATGAACTGTTTCTAAATGTTTTTAATGAAAGTATGCTAACCGAATATAGAACATTACAGAATGTATCAACTTTTGTAAATTGGACAGTATGTACGCTTAAAACCATGTGGCAACAAGAACAGATGAATAATTTTAAGAATAAATTGTTTAGTAGTCATGTTAGGCAATGGACAGACATTCTGCCCATAGGAGAGAGAAATGATACGTGGTTATTGTTCCAGCCTGAGTATACTGAGTGTACACCTAAATGGTGTGCAGGAAGACTAATAGCATTTCATGTGAAAAATCCTACTCTATTATGCAAATTTATTGTTATGCCAATGGTAATGATTGATCCGGTGACATTATTAGGACAATATTGGATGCCAGAAATGAAAGGAACACACATAGATTCTCAGAATAAGACAAGGAATATAGATTTGTGCCAGTTAACAGAGCAAGGATATGTATGTAATGAACAGTCAGGGATATATGAACCCTGTCTAATGCAGCACCAGGATAATGTATGCGCACTCACTATAATCCCAGAAGCTAACCTACAGGTTTATATTGAAGTAGGTCCACAGCATGTATGTTTAATAACTAACAACAAGCAGACCCTTAGCCAGTTTAATCTCATAGGACCATTTTCAGGATGTCTATACAATGTGACGCATTTGACTTGGGGGAACCAAACTATAGTGTTCCTGCCTACTTTAGAAGAAATAATGTCCACTGTATGGGTACCTGAACCTTTGCCCTATGGAAATTTTAGTTTGCCACTGGAAGAGTTAAAACAAGTGTTACAAAAGTCTAAAGACGTAAAGAAATTGATAGCAGCCCATAATGTAACTCTAAGTAAAGTGAAAGTATTGGCTACAATAGCAGCTAGGGAAGTAATAAATTTATCGTCAGCAATAAAAGATGCCAGTGCCCATCACTGGTATGACATATTTACAGGATTTTCCCCCACTGCCACTAAGATACTGCATGTGTTATTCCAACCCTTGATATGTTTCATAATATTGTTTATATTGCTTACATGTTTTAATTGTTATACATTTTGCAAAATAAGGGAAGCATTCAATCAGAGGCCTATACATTATGATGAAAGAATGTTGTGAGATTACCCCACCTACATACCTGTGTGAATCAAGTGAAGAAATGGATCGAAGCCTTGCTATCAGGAGATAGAAGTAGCATTGGAATTTAGGTGTTGGTAAAATCACAAAAGGAGGGATTGTTATGGTATAAATATATGTATAATGTATCTGGGGCCCCAAGGAGTGAAATGTTATAAAGGAGAACATGTATTACAATATAATGGGTATTTTAGAAAGGTTAAGAGAGGAAATAGTTTGCAGCTGCTTTGCTGTCCCTTGAAATTGCAAACAGATGGTGGACAATCAATTGACCAACCCCCCCCCCCCCCTAAGCATAAAGGAAACCTAAGGGAATACCTTGTGCTCCACCAATGGGCTTTATGGGAAAGAAGGATGTAAGGATTGAATATACAGATGACTCATATGTTATGGAATGTTTTTGTTGTGATGCTATAAATACGAGCACTGTGGTTAAATAAAGTCAGAAGGATTTTTACTTTGAGAAACGTCTCAGTGTATCTGTTGCTTCTCCGAGCTCGCACCCCCCCACCTGATTTGAACCTGCATGGAGATCAAGGCGTAACGTGACTCAAATTGCGATCACAACTGATTACCCATGGGCGTATACACAGAAGTTGTGCCTGGCAGATCCTTTACAAAAAATAGACATCTTTATTAATACATAGCGATACATGGTATTACAATAATAAATACGGCAAAAATGAAGGATCATATATAAGGAGAAACAGCAGTCGGGTATAGGTGACAGCATACCATGAGGGAAACTAGAGACAACCAAACTCTGAAACACGTCCCAATACTACACCTATCATACACACAAGTATCGTATAGTACCAAAAAGGTATACAAAGTGTATGTATGTGAGGCTATATCTCATACAGAAATGCTGCCCGTTGCAAAGTATGCATAAATAATGCCCGCTACAGATCAACGGCACAGAAACAGGCAAAAGTAAAAGATATATGCCAAAAAAGATAGTGTGGAAACGAATATACCTGTGGACATGATGGCAGCACGGGACGTGGAGAGATGGCACAGGAACGCCTCGACGCGCGTTTCGCCTGCGACCGGCTTCGTCAGGAGGCTGATAATTATTAAAAAATGGGGGGTTTTAATATTAGCAACAAATGACCGATTCATTGGTGGCACCTGTGGAATGCACGTCCAAAGCGGCGCTCAGAAGCCATGATGCAGACACTGCATCAACAGGAAGCGCAAGGATGTCCACGTCGTGACGATGCGTCTCAAAAGCTGAAACGCACGTCACCAAGGTAACGTGAACACACAAGAGGCACTCCGGGGTGCAGTGCCCACAGCGCATGCGCCAATGAGCGTCTGTGCAAATAGAGCCCAGGGATCATCAAGAAATCAATCAACGTCTGATGTACAAACTTTACATAAATGCTGCTGCATAATGGATGAATTTGCAGACAAAAATATATAGTTTTTAATTGTAATTTTATATCTCAATATCAATGAATATAATAAATAGAAATATCAATATAAAAATATATATATATATATATATAATACAGAGAAAAACCCGTACATAAAATAAACAAAACGGGTAATAAATAAAATAAGAAACATATACGAATGCAAAATCTAAATTAATACATAATAAATATATAAACAAACAAACAGAATATACAATATAAATATATGCAAAAAGTGACACAAGAAATATAATACATATGTGTAATTAGTACTAAAAATATAAAAAAGTGTATTGTTGATACAATTGTAGAAGATAAAAAGTGAAATAAAAAAGAAAAAAAGAGAAGAATAAAAAATAAGAAATACATTTTTTTTTTTATTGAAATACAAAATATATAATATATATATAATAATAGAAAAATAAAAATAAAAATAATAATAAATAAAATAAAAAATAATAAAAAGTGAATAAGAAGTGTAGGAGTGTAGGTGAAACATAAATAAATAATGAAATACATACAAGTGCTTAAAAATATAAGAACTATGATAACGCATGAAAAAAGGCGTTAATAAGTGACAAAATAAACATATATAATGCATACATTAATATAAAGTTCACATACAAAAATACGAATAAAAAATACAAATGGTTGTACATACAAAAACAAAAAACAAGCAACAAAAACAGCAACAACACACAAACAACACAAAAGCAAAAAAACTAAAAACAAAAAAACAAAAACAAAAACAAAAAACACAAAACAGCAACACTAAGCAGCATGTCCAAGACTGATGGTCGTTAGCAATCTTCATAAAAGAGGACGTACATCTCACAGGATAAATACAGACACCAATAGAACCAGAAATGCTAGAATATAACAAAAATAGGATTAGAATATTAACAGTACATAAACAATCCCCCAGAACTAAAATTTGCGCTGCTTCTAACAATCATAGAAAAGGTTTGACGCTAGTGGCCTCATTGAGGTATTTAGCAGAGTGATCCATTTCATTTCTTTTTTCACGAAGTACAGTAAAAAATTGTGTAGTACCGTGTTAGCCAGAGACAATATGAAATGTTAAATACTTTTGTGTCAAAAAAGACAAAAGTATAATAGGTATGATACCTTTATTGGCTAACCATAAAAGTTCTATATGCGGCTTTCAGAGCACAGAGGCCCCTTCTTCAGGCAGTTTACAAATGAATGACTTAGAAAAAAGCACAACATTTAGATGTTACACAAAGACAATTAGTACATGAGGTGATACATCATTAAGATAAGCCGGGGCAATAAAACTGAGGTTATAGGGGTGATGACTTAGGAGTTAAGGCATCTGGAGTCAGTCTGATGGGGGACGTGACGTGTGTCCATGTAGTGGCTCATAAATCCTGGTGTTAGATTGAGGCCTTGTGTCAATGACTGGAATTTTATCATCATCTTGAAAGAAAAATTTGGGAATTCAAGATGATGATAAAATTCCAGTCATTGACACAAGGCCTCTATCTAACACCAAGATTTATGAGCCACTACATGGACACACGTCACGTCCCCCATCAGACTGACTCCAGATGCCTTAACTCCTAAGTCATCACCCCTATAACCTCAGTTTTATTGCCCCGGCTTATCTTAATGATGTATCACCTCATGTACTAATTGTCTTTGTGTAACATCTAAATGTTGTGCTTTTTTCTAAGTCATTCATTTGTAAACTGCCTGAAGAAGGGGCCTCTGTGCTCTGAAAGCCGCATATAGAACTTTTATGGTTAGCCAATAAAGGTATCATACCTATTATACTTTTGTCTTTTTTGACACAAAAGTATTTAACATTTCATATTTCTTTTTTCAAAAGAGCTCTACGGATATCACCACCCCTACAACCCAAATTGACCCTGTCAATGCCCCGAAATCTTATACCACTGTGGTGGTATGGTGTGGTGGGGATGTGTCAGTGGTGTGGTGGGGATGTGTCAATGGTGTAGTAGAGATGTGTCAGTGGTGTGGTGGAGATGTGTCAGTGGTGTAGTGGAGATGTGTCAGTGGTGTGGTGGGGATGTGTCAGTGGTGTGGTGGAGATGTGTCAGTGGTGTGGTGGAGATGTGTCAGTGGTGTAGTGGGGATGTGTCAGTGGTGTGGTGGAGAAGTGTCAGTGGTGTGGTGGAGATGTGTCAGTGGTGTAGTGGAGATGTGTCAGTGGTGTGGTGGAGATGTGTCAGTGGTGTGGTGGAGATGTGTCAGTGGTGTAGTGGGGATGTGTCAGTGGTGTAGTGGGGATGTGTCAGTGGTGTGGTGGAGATGTGTCAGTGGTGTGGTGGAGATGTGTCAGTGGTGTGGTGGAGATGTGTCAGTGGTGTGGTGGAGATGTGTCAGTGGTGTAGTGGAGATGTGTCAGTGGTGTGGTGGGGATGTGTCAGTGGTGTGGTGGGGATGTGTCAGTGGTGTGGTGGAGATGTGTCAGTGGTGTGGTGGAGATGTGTCAGTGGTGTAGTGGGGATGTGTCAGTGGTGTGGTGTGGTGGAGATGTGTCAGTGGTGTGGTGGGGATGTGTCAGTGGTGTGGTGGAGATGTGTCAGTGGTGTAGTGGAGATGTGTCAGTGGTGTGGTGGAGATGTGTCAGTGGTGTAGTGGAGATGTGTCAGTGGTGTGGTGGGGTTGTGTCAGTGGTGTAGGGAAGATGTGTCAGTGGTGTAGTGGGGATGTGTCAGTGGTGTGGTGGGGATGTGTCAGTGGTGTGGTGGGGATGTGTCAGTGGTGTGGTGGAGATGTGTCAGTGGTGTAGTGGGGATGTGTCAGTGGTGTGGCGGAGATGTGTCAGTGGTGTGGTGGAGATGTGTCAGTGGTGTGGTGGAGATGTGTCAGTGGTGTGGTGGGGATGTGTCAGTGGTGTGGTGGGGATGTGTCAGTGGTGTAGTGGGGATGTGTCAGTGGTGTGGTGGAGATGTGTCAGTGGTGTGGTGGAGATGTGTCAGTGGTGTGGTGGGGATGTGTCAGTGGTGTAGTGGAGATGTGTCAGTGGTGTGGTGTGGTGGAGATGTGTCAGTGGTGTGGTGGAGATGTGTCAGTGGTGTAGTGGGGATGTGTCAGTGGTGTGGTGGAGATGTGTCAGTGGTGTGGTGTGGTGGAGATGTGTCAGTGGTGTGGTGGAGATGTGTCAGTGGTGTAGTGGAGATGTATCAGTGGTGTGGTGGAGATGTGTCAGTGGTGTGGTGGGGATGTGTCAGTGGTGTGGTGGAGATGTGTCAGTGGTGTAGTGGAGATGTGTCAGTGGTGTAGTGGAGATGTGTCAGTGGTGTGGTGGAGATGTGTCAGTGGTGTGGTGGAGATGTGTCAGTGGTGTGGTGGAGATGTGTCAGTGGTGTGGTGTGGTGGAGATGTGTCAGTGGTGTGGTGGAGATGTGTCAGTGGTGTAGTGGATATGTGTCAGTGGTGTGGCGGAGATGTGTCAGTGGTGTGGTGGAGATGTGTCAGTGGTGTGGTGGAGATGTGTCAGTGGTGTGGTGGGGATGTGTCAGTGGTGTGGTGGGGATGTGTCAGTGGTGTGGTGGGGATGTGTCAGTGGTGTGGTGTGGTGGAGATGTGTCAGTGGTGTGGTGGAGATGTGTCAGCGGTGTAGTGGAGATGTGTCAGTGGTGTGGCGGAGATGTGTCAGTGGTGTGGTGGAGATGTGTCAGTGGTGTGGTGGGGTTGTGTCAGTGGTGTGGTGGAGATGTGTCAGTGGTGTAGTGGAGATGTGTCAGTGGTGTAGTGGAGATGTGTCAGTGGTGTGGTGGAGATGTGTCAGTGGTGTGGTGGAGATGTGTCAGTAGTGTAGTGGAGATGTGTCAGTGGTGTGGTGGAGATGTGTCAGTGGTGTGGCGGAGATGTGTCAGTGGTGTGGTGGGGATGTGTCAGTGGTGTGGTGGGGATGTGTCAGTGGTGTGGTGGGGATGTGTCAGTGGTGTGGTGGGGATGTGTCAGTGGTGTAGTGGGGATGTGTCAGTGGTGTGGTGGAGATGTGTCAGTGGTGTGGTGGAGATGTGTCAGTGGTGTGGTGGAGATGTGTCAGTGGTGTGGTGTGGTGGAGATGTGTCAGTGGTGTGGTGGAGATGTGTCAGTGGTGTAGTGGAGATGTATCAGTGGTGTGGTGGAGATGTGTCAGTGGTGTGGTGGGGATGTGTCAGTGGTGTGGTGGGGATGTGTCAGTGGTGTGGTGGGGATGTGTCAGTGGTGTGGTGGGGATGTGTCAGTGGTGTAGTGGGGATGTGTCAGTGGTGTGGTGGAGATGTGTCAGTGGTGTGGTGGAGATGTGTCAGTGGTGTGGTGGAGATGTGTCAGTGGTGTGGTGTGGTGGAGATGTGTCAGTGGTGTGGTGGAGATGTGTCAGTGGTGTAGTGGAGATGTATCAGTGGTGTGGTGGAGATGTGTCAGTGGTGTGGTGGGGATGTGTCAGTGGTGTGGTGGAGATGTGTCAGTGGTGTAGTGGAGATGTGTCAGTGGTGTGGTGGGGATGTGTCAGTGGTGTGGTGGGGATGTGTCAGTGGTGTGGTGGGGATGTGTCAGTGGTGTAGTGGGGATGTGTCAGTGGTGTGGTGGGGATGTGTCAATGGTGTAGTGGAGATGTGTCAGTGGTGTAGTGGAGATGTGTCAGTGGTGTGGTGGAGATGTGTCAGTGGTGTGGTGGGGATGTGTCAGTGGTGTGGTGGAGATGTGTCAGTGGTGTGGTGGAGATGTGTCAGTGGTGTAGTGGAGATGTGTCACTGGTGTGGTGGAGATGTGTCGGAGGTGTGGCGGAGATGTGTCGATGGTGTAGCGGAGATGTGTCGGTGGTGTAGCGGAGATGTGTCAGTGGTGTAGCGGGGATGTGTCAGTGGTGTGGCAGAGATGTGTCAGTGGTGTAGTGGAGATGTGTCAGTGGTGTAGTGGGGATGTGTCAGTGGTGTGGTGGAGATGTGTCAGTGGTGTGGTGGAGATGTGTCAGTGGTGTGGTGGAGATGTGTCAGTGGTGTAGTGTGGATGTGTCAGTGGTGTAGTGGAGATGTGTCAGTGGTGTGGTGGAGATGTGTCAGTGGTGTGGTGGAGATGTGTCAGTGGTGTAGTGTGGATGTGTCAGTGGTGTAGTGGGGATGTGTCAGTGGTGTAGTGGAGATGTGTCAGTGGTGTGGTGGAGATGTGTCAGTGGTGTGGTGGAGATGTGTCAGTGGTGTGGTGGAGATGTGTCAGTGGTGTGGTGGAGATGTGTCAGTGGTGTGGTGGAGAATTGTCAGTGGTGTGGTGGGGATGTGTCAGTTGTGTGGTGGAGATGCGTCAGTGGTGTGGTGGGGATGCGTCAGTGGTGTGGTGGAGATGTGTCAGTGGTGTAGTGGAGATGTGTCAGTGGTGTAGTGGAGATGTGTCAGTGGTGTAGTGGAGATGTGTCAGTGGTGTGGCGGAGATGTGTCGGTGGTGTGGCGGAGATGTGTCAGTGGTGTAGTGGAGATGTGTCAGTGGTGTGGTGGGGATGTGTCAGTGGTGTAGTGGAGATGTGTCAGTGGTGTAGTGGAGATGTGTCAGTGGTGTGGCGGAGATGTGTCGGTGGTGTGGCGGAGATGTGTCAGTGGTGTAGTGGGAATGTGTCAGTGGTGTGGTGGGGATGTGTCAGTGGTGTAGTGGAGATGTGTCAGTGGTGTAGTGGAGATGTGTCAGTGGTGTGGCGGAGATGTGTCGGTGGTGTGGCGGAGATGTGTCAGTGGTGTAGTGGAGATGTGTCAGTGGTGTGGTGGGGATGTGTCAGTGGTGTAGTGGGGATGTGTCAGTGGTGTAGTGGAGATGTGTCAGTGGTGTGGTGGAGATGTGTCAGTGGTGTAGTGGAGATGTGTCAGTGGTGTGGTGGAGATGTGTCAGTGGTTTGGTGGGGATGTGTCAGTGGTGTAGTGGAGATGTGTCAGTGGTGTACTGGAGATGTGTCAGTGGGCGTAGTGGACATGTGTCAGTGGTGTAGTGGAGATGTGCCAGTGATGTGGTGGAGATGTGTCAGTGGTGTAGTGGGGATGTGTCAGTGGTGTGGTGGAGATGTGTCAGTGGTGTGTTGGAGATGTGTCAGTGGTGTGGTGGAGATGTGTCAGTGGTGTAGTGGAGATGTGTCACTAGTGTGGTGGAGATGTGTCAGTGGTGTAGTGGAGATGTGTCACTGGTGTGGTGGGGATGTGTCAGTGGTGTAGTGGAGATGTGTCAGTGGTGTGGTGGAGATGTGTCGGTGGTGTGGCGGAGATGTGTCGATGGTGTAGCGGAGATGTGTCAGTGGTGTAGCGGAGATGTGTCAGTGGTGTAGCGGGGATGTGTCAGTGGTGTGGCGGAGATGTGTCAGTGGTGTGGTGGAGATGTGTCAGTGGTGTAGTGGGGATGTGTCAGTGGTGTGGTGGAGATGTGTCAGTGGTGTGGTGGAGATGTGTCAGTGGTGTGGTGGAGATGTGTCAGTGGTGTGGTGGAGATGTGTCAGTGGTGTGGTGGAGATGTGTCAGTGGTGTAGTGGAGATGTGTCAGTGGTGTGGTGGAGATGTGTCAGTGGTGTAGTGTGGATGTGTCAGTGGTGTAGTGGAGATGTGTCAGTGGTGTGGTGTGGTGGAGAAGTGTCAGTGGTGTGGTGGGGATGTGTCAGTGGTGTGGTGGAGATGTGTCAGTGGTGTGGTGGGGATGTGTCAGTGGTGTGGTGGAGATGTGTCAGTGGTGTGGTGGAGATGTGTCAGTGGTGTAGTGGAGATGTGTCACTGGTGTGGTGGAGATGTGTCGGTGGTGTGGCGGAGATGTGTCGATGGTGTAGCGGAGATGTGTCGGTGGTGTAGCGGAGATGTGTCAGTGGTGTAGCGGGGATGTGTCAGTGGTGTGGCAGAGATGTGTCAGTGGTGTAGTGGAGATGTGTCAGTGGTGTAGTGGGGATGTGTCAGTGGTGTGGTGGAGATGTGTCAGTGGTGTGGTGGAGATGTGTCAGTGGTGTGGTGGGGATGTGTCAGTGGTGTAGTGTGGATGTGTCAGTGGTGTGGTGGGGATGTGTCAGTGGTGTGGTGGAGATGTGTCAGTGGTGTAGTGGTGATGTGTCAGTGGTGTGGTGGGGATGTGTCAGTGGTGTGGTGGAGATGTGTCAGTGGTGTGGTGGAGATGTGTCAGTGGTGTGGTGGAGATGTGTCAGTGGTGTAGTGTGGATGTGTCAGTGGTGTAGTGGAGATGTGTCAGTGGTGTAGTGGAGATGTGTCAGTGGTGTGGTGGAGATGTGTCAGTGGTGTGGTGGAGATGTGTCAGTGGTGTGGTGGAGATGTGTCAGTGGTGTGGTGGAGATGTGTCAGTGGTGTGGTGGAGAATTGTCAGTGGTGTGGTGGGGATGTGTCAGTGGTGTGGTGGAGATGCGTCAGTGGTGTGGTGGGGATGTGTCAGTGGTGTGGTGGAGATGTGTCAGTGGTGTAGTGGAGATGTGTCAGTGGTGTAGTGGAGATGTGTCAGTAGTGTAGTGGAGATGTGTCAGTGGTGTGGAGGAGATGTGTCGGTGGTGTGGCGGAGATGTGTCAGTGGTGTAGTGGAGATGTGTCAGTGGTGTAGTGGAGATGTGTCAGTGGTGTGGTGGGGATGTGTCAGTGGTGTAGTGGGGATGTGTCAGTGGTGTAGTGGAGATGTGTCAGTGGTGTAGTGGAGATGTGTCAGTGGTGTGGTGGAGATGTGTCAGTGGTGTGGTGGAGATGTGTCAGTGGTGTAGTGGAGATGCGTCAGTGGTGTGGTGGAGATGTGTCAGTGGTGTAGTGGAGATGTGTCAGTGGTGTAGTGGAGATGTGTCAGTGGTGTAGTGGAGATGTGTCAGTGGTGTGGAGGAGATGTGTCGGTGGTGTGGCGGAGATGTGTCAGTGGTGTAGTGGGAATGTGTCAGTGGTGTGGTGGAGATGTGTCAGTGGTGTAGTGGAGATGTGTCAGTGGTGTGGCGGAGATGTGTCAGTGGTGTGGTGGAGATGTGTCGGTGGTGTGGCGGAGATGTGTCGGTGGTGTAGTGGAGATGTGTCAGTGGTGTGGTGGGGATGTGTCAGTGGTGTAGTGGGGATGTGTCAGTGGTGTAGTGGAGATGTGTCAGTGGTGTGGTGGAGATGTGTCAGTGGTGTAGTGGAGATGTGTCAGTGGTGTGGTGGAGATGTGTCAGTGGTTTGGTGGGGATGTGTCAGTGGTGTAGTGGAGATGTGTCAGTGGTGTACTGGAGATGTGTCAGTGGGCGTAGTGGAGATGTGTCAGTGGTGTAGTGGAGATGTGCCAGTGGTGTGGTGGAGATGTGTCAGTGGTGTAGTGGGGATGTGTCAGTGGTGTGGTGGAGATGTGTCAGTGGTGTAGTGGAGATGTGTCAGTGCTGTGTTGGAGATGTGTCAGTGGTGTGGTGGAGATGTGTCAGTGGTGTAGTGGAGATGTGTCACTGGTGTGGTGGAGATGTGTCAGTGGTGTAGTGGAGATGTGTCAGTGGTGTGGTGGAGATGTGTCAGTGGTGTGGTGGAGATGTGTCAGTGGTGTGGTGGAGATGTGTCAGTGGTGTGGTGGAGATGTGTCAGTGGTGTAGTGGAGATGTGTCAGTGGTGTGGTGGAGATGTGTCAGTGGTGTAGTGTGGATGTGTCAGTGGTGTAGTGGAGATGTGTCAGTGGTGTGGTGTGGTGGAGAAGTGTCAGTGGTGTGGTGGGGATGTGTCAGTGGTGTGGTGGAGATGTGTCAGTGGTGTGGTGGGGATGTGTCAGTGGTGTGGTGGAGATGTGTCAGTGGTGTAGTGGAGATGTGTCAGTGGTATAGTGGAGATGTGTCAGTGGTGTAGTGGAGATGTGTCAGTGGTGTGGTGGGGTTTTCGTCAGTGGTGTTGTGGAGATGTGTCAGTCTTGTGGTGGAGATGTGTTAGTGGTGTGGTGGGGATGTGTCAGTGGTGTGGTGGAGATGTGTCAGTGGTGTGGTGGAGATGTGTCAGTGGTGTAGTGTGGATGTGTCAGTGGTGTAGTGGAGATGTGTCAGTGGTGTGGTGGAGATGTGTCAGTGGTGTGGTGGAGATGTGTCAGTGGTGTAGTGTGGATGTGTCAGTGGTGTAGTGGGGATGTGTCAGTGGTGTAGTGGAGATGTGTCAGTGGTGTGGTGGAGATGTGTCAGTGGTGTGGTGGAGATGTGTCAGTGGTGTGGTGGAGATGTGTCAGTGGTGTGGTGGAGATGTGTCAGTGGTGTGGTGGAGAATTGTCAGTGGTGTGGTGGGGATGTGTCAGTGGTGTGGTGGAGATGCGTCAGTGGTGTGGTGGGGATGCGTCAGTGGTGTGGTGGAGATGTGTCAGTGGTGTAGTGGAGATGTGTCAGTGGTGTAGTGGAGATGTGTCAGTGGTGTAGTGGAGATGTGTCAGTGGTGTGGCGGAGATGTGTCGGTGGTGTGGCGGAGATGTGTCAGTGGTGTAGTGGAGATGTGTCAGTGGTGTGGTGGGGATGTGTCAGTGGTGTAGTGGAGATGTGTCAGTGGTGTAGTGGAGATGTGTCAGTGGTGTGGCGGAGATGTGTCGGTGGTGTGGCGGAGATGTGTCAGTGGTGTAGTGGGAATGTGTCAGTGGTGTGGTGGGGATGTGTCAGTGGTGTAGTGGAGATGTGTCAGTGGTGTAGTGGAGATGTGTCAGTGGTGTGGCGGAGATGTGTCGGTGGTGTGGCGGAGATGTGTCAGTGGTGTAGTGGAGATGTGTCAGTGGTGTGGTGGGGATGTGTCAGTGGTGTAGTGGGGATGTGTCAGTGGTGTAGTGGAGATGTGTCAGTGGTGTGGTGGAGATGTGTCAGTGGTGTAGTGGAGATGTGTCAGTGGTGTGGTGGAGATGTGTCAGTGGTTTGGTGGGGATGTGTCAGTGGTGTAGTGGAGATGTGTCAGTGGTGTACTGGAGATGTGTCAGTGGGCGTAGTGGACATGTGTCAGTGGTGTAGTGGAGATGTGCCAGTGGTGTGGTGGAGATGTGTCAGTGGTGTAGTGGGGATGTGTCAGTGGTGTGGTGGAGATGTGTCAGTGGTGTGTTGGAGATGTGTCAGTGGTGTGGTGGAGATGTGTCAGTGGTGTAGTGGAGATGTGTCACTAGTGTGGTGGAGATGTGTCAGTGGTGTAGTGGAGATGTGTCACTGGTGTGGTGGGGATGTGTCAGTGGTGTAGTGGAGATGTGTCAGTGGTGTGGTGGAGATGTGTCGGTGGTGTGGCGGAGATGTGTCGATGGTGTAGCGGAGATGTGTCAGTGGTGTAGCGGAGATGTGTCAGTGGTGTAGCGGGGATGTGTCAGTGGTGTGGCGGAGATGTGTCAGTGGTGTGGTGGAGATGTGTCAGTGGTGTAGTGGGGATGTGTCAGTGGTGTGGTGGAGATGTGTCAGTGGTGTGGTGGAGATGTGTCAGTGGTGTGGTGGAGATGTGTCAGTGGTGTGGTGGAGATGTGTCAGTGGTGTGGTGGAGATGTGTCAGTGGTGTAGTGGAGATGTGTCAGTGGTGTGGTGGAGATGTGTCAGTGGTGTAGTGTGGATGTGTCAGTGGTGTAGTGGAGATGTGTCAGTGGTGTGGTGTGGTGGAGAAGTGTCAGTGGTGTGGTGGGGATGTGTCAGTGGTGTGGTGGAGATGTGTCAGTGGTGTGGTGGGGATGTGTCAGTGGTGTGGTGGAGATGTGTCAGTGGTGTGGTGGAGATGTGTCAGTGGTGTAGTGGAGATGTGTCACTGGTGTGGTGGAGATGTGTCGGTGGTGTGGCGGAGATGTGTCGATGGTGTAGCGGAGATGTGTCGGTGGTGTAGCGGAGATGTGTCAGTGGTGTAGCGGGGATGTGTCAGTGGTGTGGCAGAGATGTGTCAGTGGTGTAGTGGAGATGTGTCAGTGGTGTAGTGGGGATGTGTCAGTGGTGTGGTGGAGATGTGTCAGTGGTGTGGTGGAGATGTGTCAGTGGTGTGGTGGAGATGTGTCAGTGGTGTAGTGTGGATGTGTCAGTGGTGTGGTGGGGATGTGTCAGTGGTGTGGTGGAGATGTGTCAGTGGTGTAGTGGTGATGTGTCAGTGGTGTGGTGGGGATGTGTCAGTGGTGTGGTGGAGATGTGTCAGTGGTGTGGTGGAGATGTGTCAGTGGTGTGGTGGAGATGTGTCAGTGGTGTAGTGTGGATGTGTCAGTGGTGTAGTGGAGATGTGTCAGTGGTGTAGTGGAGATGTGTCAGTGGTGTGGTGGAGATGTGTCAGTGGTGTGGTGGAGATGTGTCAGTGGTGTGGTGGAGATGTGTCAGTGGTGTGGTGGAGATGTGTCATTGGTGTGGTGGAGAATTGTCAGTGGTGTGGTGGGGATGTGTCAGTGGTGTGGTGGAGATGCGTCAGTGGTGTGGTGGGGATGTGTCAGTGGTGTGGTGGAGATGTGTCAGTGGTGTAGTGGAGATGTGTCAGTGGTGTAGTGGAGATGTGTCAGTAGTGTAGTGGAGATGTGTCAGTGGTGTGGAGGAGATGTGTCGGTGGTGTGGCGGAGATGTGTCAGTGGTGTAGTGGAGATGTGTCAGTGGTGTAGTGGAGATGTGTCAGTGGTGTGGTGGGGATGTGTCAGTGGTGTAGTGGGGATGTGTCAGTGGTGTAGTGGAGATGTGTCAGTGGTGTAGTGGAGATGTGTCAGTGGTGTGGTGGAGATGTGTCAGTGGTGTGGTGGAGATGTGTCAGTGGTGTAGTGGAGATGCGTCAGTGGTGTGGTGGAGATGTGTCAGTGGTGTAGTGGAGATGTGTCAGTGGTGTAGTGGAGATGTGTCAGTGGTGTAGTGGAGATGTGTCAGTGGTGTGGAGGAGATGTGTCGGTGGTGTGGCGGAGATGTGTCAGTGGTGTAGTGGGAATGTGTCAGTGGTGTGGTGGGGATGTGTCAGTGGTGTAGTGGAGATGTGTCAGTGGTGTAGTGGAGATGTGTCAGTGGTGTGGCGGAGATGTGTCGGTGGTGTGGCGGAGATGTGTCGGTGGTGTAGTGGAGATGTGTCAGTGGTGTGGTGGGGATGTGTCAGTGGTGTAGTGGGGATGTGTCAGTGGTGTAGTGGAGATGTGTCAGTGGTGTGGTGGAGATGTGTCAGTGGTGTAGTGGAGATGTGTCAGTGGTGTGGTGGAGATGTGTCAGTGGTTTGGTGGGGATGTGTCAGTGGTGTAGTGGAGATGTGTCAGTGGTGTACTGGAGATGTGTCAGTGGGCGTAGTGGAGATGTGTCAGTGGTGTAGTGGAGATGTGCCAGTGGTGTGGTGGAGATGTGTCAGTGGTGTAGTGGGGATGTGTCAGTGGTGTGGTGGAGATGTGTCAGTGGTGTAGTGGAGATGTGTCAGTGCTGTGTTGGAGATGTGTCAGTGGTGTGGTGGAGATGTGTCAGTGGTGTAGTGGAGATGTGTCACTGGTGTGGTGGAGATGTGTCAGTGGTGTAGTGGAGATGTGTCACTGGTGTGGTGGGGATGTGTCAGTGGTGTAGTGGAGATGTGTCAGTGGTGTGGTGGAGATGTGTCGGTGGTGTGGCGGAGATGTGTCGATGGTGTAGCGGAGATGTGTCAGTGGTGTAGCGGAGATGTGTCAGTGGTGTAGCGGGGATGTGTCAGTGGTGTGGCGGAGATGTGTCAGTGGTGTAGTGGAGATGTGTCAGTGGTGTAGTGGGGATGTGTCAGTGGTGTGGTGGAGATGTGTCAGTGGTGTGGTGGAGATGTGTCAGTGGTGTGGTGGAGATGTGTCAGTGGTGTGGTGGAGATGTGTCAGTGGTGTGGTGGAGATGTGTCAGTGGTGTAGTGGAGATGTGTCAGTGGTGTGGTGGAGATGTGTCAGTGGTGTAGTGTGGATGTGTCAGTGGTGTAGTGGAGATGTGTCAGTGGTGTGGTGTGGTGGAGAAGTGTCAGTGGTGTGGTGGGGATGTGTCAGTGGTGTGGTGGAGATGTGTCAGTGGTGTGGTGGGGATGTGTCAGTGGTGTGGTGGAGATGTGTCAGTGGTGTAGTGGAGATGTGTCAGTGGTATAGTGGAGATGTGTCAGTGGTGTAGTGGAGATGTGTCAGTGGTGTGGTGGGGTTTTCGTCAGTGGTGTTGTGGAGATGTGTCAGTCTTGTGGTGGAGATGTGTTAGTGGTGTGGTGGGGATGTGTCAGTGGTGTGGTGGAGAAGTGTCAGTGGTGTGGTGGGGATGTGTCAGTGGTGTGGTGGAGATGCGTCAGTGGTGTGGTGGGAATGTGTCAGTGGTGTGGTGGAGATGTGTCAGTGGTGTAGTGGAGATGTGTCAGTGGTGTAGTGGAGATGTGTCAGTGGTGTAGTGGAGATGTGTCAGTGGTGTGGTGGAGATGTGTCAGTGGTGTAGTGGAGATGCGTCAGTGGTGTGGTGGAGATGTGTCAGTGGTGTAGTGGAGATGTGTCAGTGGTGTAGTGGAGATGTGTCAGTGGTGTAGTGGAGATGTGTCAGTGGTGTGGAGGAGATGTGTCGGTGGTGTGGCGGAGATGTGTCAGTGGTGTAGTGGGAATGTGTCAGTGGTGTGGTGGGGATGTGTCAGTGGTGTAGTGGAGATGTGTCAGTGGTGTAGTGGAGATGTGTCAGTGGTGTGGCGGAGATGTGTCGGTGGTGTGGCGGAGATGTGTCGGTGGTGTAGTGGAGATGTGTCAGTGGTGTGGTGGGGATGTGTCAGTGGTGTAGTGGGGATGTGTCAGTGGTGTAGTGGAGGTGTGTCAGTGGTGTGGTGGAGATGTGTCAGTGGTGTAGTGGAGATGTGTCAGTGGTGTGGTGGAGATGTGTCAGTGGTTTGGTGGGGATGTGTCAGTGGTGTAGTGGAGATGTGTCAGTGGTGTACTGGAGATGTGTCAGTGGGCGTAGTGGAGATGTGTCAGTGGTGTAGTGGAGATGTGCCAGTGGTGTGGTGGAGATGTGTCAGTGGTGTAGTGGGGATGTGTCAGTGGTGTGGTGGAGATGTGTCAGTGGTGTAGTGGAGATGTGTCAGTGCTGTGTTGGAGATGTGTCAGTGGTGTGGTGGAGATGTGTCAGTGGTGTAGTGGAGATGTGTCACTGGTGTGGTGGAGATGTGTCAGTGGTGTAGTGGAGATGTGTCACTGGTGTGGTGGGGATGTGTCAGTGGTGTAGTGGAGATGTGTCAGTGGTGTGGTGGAGATGTGTCGGTGGTGTGGCGGAGATGTGTCGATGGTGTAGCGGAGATGTGTCAGTGGTGTAGCGGAGATGTGTCAGTGGTGTAGCGGGGATGTGTCAGTGGTGTGGCGGAGATGTGTCAGTGGTGTAGTGGAGATGTGTCAGTGGTGTAGTGGGGATGTGTCAGTGGTGTGGTGGAGATGTGTCAGTGGTGTGGTGGAGATGTGTCAGTGGTGTGGTGGAGATGTGTCAGTGGTGTGGTGGAGATGTGTCAGTGGTGTGGTGGAGATGTGTCAGTGGTGTAGTGGAGATGTGTCAGTGGTGTGGTGGAGATGTGTCAGTGGTGTAGTGTGGATGTGTCAGTGGTGTAGTGGAGATGTGTCAGTGGTGTGGTGTGGTGGAGAAGTGTCAGTGGTGTGGTGGGGATGTGTCAGTGGTGTGGTGGAGATGTGTCAGTGGTGTGGTGGGGATGTGTCAGTGGTGTGGTGGAGATGTGTCAGTGGTGTAGTGGAGATGTGTCAGTGGTATAGTGGAGATGTGTCAGTGGTGTAGTGGAGATGTGTCAGTGGTGTGGTGGGGTTTTCGTCAGTGGTGTTGTGGAGATGTGTCAGTCTTGTGGTGGAGATGTGTTAGTGGTGTGGTGGGGATGTGTCAGTGGTGTGGTGGAGAAGTGTCAGTGGTGTGGTGGGGATGTGTCAGTGGTGTGGTGGAGATGCGTCAGTGGTGTGGTGGGAATGTGTCAGTGGTGTGGTGGAGATGTGTCAGTGGTGTAGTGGAGATGTGTCAGTGGTGTAGTGGAGATGTGTCAGTGGTGTAGTGGAGATGTGTCAGTGGTGTGGTGGAGATGTGTCAGTGGTGTGGTGAGGATGTGTCAGTGGTGTGGTGGGGTTGAGTCAGTGGTGTAGGGAAGATGTGTCAGTGGTGTAGTGGGGATGTGTCAGTGGTGTGGTGGTGATGTGTCAGTGGTGTGGTGGAGATGTGTCAGTGGTGTGGTGGAGATGTGTCAGTGGTGTGGTGGAGATGTGTCAGTGGTGTGGTGGGGATGTGTCAGTGGTGTAGTGGAGATGTGTCAGTGGTGTGGTGGGGATGTGTCAGTGGTGTGTTGGAGATGTGTCAGTGGTGTGGTGAGGATGTGTCAGTGGTGTGGTGGGGATGTGTCAGTGGTGTGGTGGGGTTGTGTCAGTGGTGTAGTGGAGATGTGTCATGGGTGTGGTGGGGATGTGTCAGTGGTGTGGTGGAGATGTGTCAGTGGTTTGGTGGGGATGTGTCAGTGGTGTAGTGGAGATGTGTCAGTGGTGTACAGGAGATGTGTCAGTGGGCGTAGTGGAGATGTGTCAGTGGTGTAGTGGAGATGTGCCAGTGGTGTGGTGGAGATGTGTCAGTGGTGTAGTGGGGATGTGTCAGTGGTGTGGTGGAGATGTGTCAGTGGTGTAGTGGAGATGTGTCAGTGCTGTGTTGGAGATGTGTCAGTGGTGTGGTGGAGATGTGTCAGTGGTGTAGTGGAGATGTGTCACTGGTGTGGTGGAGATGTGTCAGTGGTGTAGTGGAGATGTGTCACTGGTGTGGTGGGGATGTGTCAGTGGTGTAGTGGAGATGTGTCAGTGGTGTGGTGGAGATGTGTCGGTGGTGTGGCGGAGATGTGTCGATGGTGTAGCGGAGATGTGTCAGTGGTGTAGCGGAGATGTGTCAGTGGTGTAGCGGGGATGTGTCAGTGGTGTGGCGGAGATGTGTCAGTGGTGTAGTGGAGATGTGTCAGTGGTGTAGTGGGGATGTGTCAGTGGTGTGGTGGAGATGTGTCAGTGGTGTGGTGGAGATGTGTCAGTGGTGTGGTGGAGATGTGTCAGTGGTGTGGTGGAGATGTGTCAGTGGTGTGGTGGAGATGTGTCAGTGGTGTAGTGGAGATGTGTCAGTGGTGTGGTGGAGATGTGTCAGTGGTGTAGTGTGGATGTGTCAGTGGTGTAGTGGAGATGTGTCAGTGGTGTGGTGTGGTGGAGAAGTGTCAGTGGTGTGGTGGGGATGTGTCAGTGGTGTGGTGGAGATGTGTCAGTGGTGTGGTGGGGATGTGTCAGTGGTGTGGTGGAGATGTGTCAGTGGTGTAGTGGAGATGTGTCAGTGGTATAGTGGAGATGTGTCAGTGGTGTAGTGGAGATGTGTCAGTGGTGTGGTGGGGTTTTCGTCAGTGGTGTTGTGGAGATGTGTCAGTCTTGTGGTGGAGATGTGTTAGTGGTGTGGTGGGGATGTGTCAGTGGTGTGGTGGAGAAGTGTCAGTGGTGTGGTGGGGATGTGTCAGTGGTGTGGTGGAGATGCGTCAGTGGTGTGGTGGGAATGTGTCAGTGGTGTGGTGGAGATGTGTCAGTGGTGTAGTGGAGATGTGTCAGTGGTGTAGTGGAGATGTGTCAGTGGTGTAGTGGAGATGTGTCAGTGGTGTGGTGGAGATGTGTCAGTGGTGTGGTGAGGATGTGTCAGTGGTGTGGTGGGGTTGAGTCAGTGGTGTAGGGAAGATGTGTCAGTGGTGTAGTGGGGATGTGTCAGTGGTGTGGTGGTGATGTGTCAGTGGTGTGGTGGAGATGTGTCAGTGGTGTGGTGGAGATGTGTCAGTGGTGTGGTGGAGATGTGTCAGTGGTGTGGTGGGGATGTGTCAGTGGTGTAGTGGAGATGTGTCAGTGGTGTGGTGGGGATGTGTCAGTGGTGTGTTGGAGATGTGTCAGTGGTGTGGTGAGGATGTGTCAGTGGTGTGGTGGGGATGTGTCAGTGGTGTGGTGGGGTTGTGTCAGTGGTGTAGTGGAGATGTGTCATGGGTGTGGTGGGGATGTGTCAGTGGTGTGGTGGAGATGTGTCAGTGGTGTGGTGGAGATGTGTCAGTGGTGTAGTGGAGATGTGTCAGTGGTGTAGTGGGGAAGTGTCAGTGGTGTGGTGGGGATGTGTCAGTGGTGTGGTGGAAATGTGTCAGTGGTGTGGTGGAGATGTGTCAGTGGTGTAGTGGAGATGTGTCAGTGGTGTGGTGGAGATGTGTCAGTGGTGTAGTGGGGATGTGTCAGTGGTGTGGTGGAGATGTGTCAGTGGTGTAGTGGAGATGTGTCAGTGGTGTGGTGGGGATGTGTCAGTGGTGTGGTGGAAATGTGTCAGTGGTGTAGTGGGGATGTGTCAGTGGTGTGGTGGAGATGTGTCAGTGGTGTAGTGGAGATGTGTCAGTGGTGTGGTGGGGATGTGTCAGTGGTGTGGTGGAAATGTGTCAGTGGTGTAGTGGGGATGTGTCAGTGGTGTGGTGGAGATGTGTCAGTGGTGTAGTGGAGATGTGTCAGTGGTGTGGTGGAGATGTGTCAGTGGTGTAGTGGAGATGTGTCAGTGGTGTGGTGGAGATGTGTCAGTGGTGTGGTGGGGTTGTGTCAGTGGTGTAGAGGAGATGTGTCATGGGTGTGGTGGGGATGTGTCAGTGGTGTGGTGGAAATGTGTCAGTGGTGTGGTGGAGATGTGTCAGTGGTGTAGTGGAGATGTGTCAGTGGTGTGGTGGAGATGTGTCAGTGGTGTAGTGGGGATGTGTCAGTGGTGTGGTGGAGATGTGTCAGTGGTGTAGTGGAGATGTGTCAGTGGTGTAGTGGGGATGTGTCAGTGGTGTGGTGGGGATGTGTCAGTGGTGTAGTGGGGATGTGTCAGTCGTGTGGTGGAGATGTGTCAGTGGTGTGGTGGGGATGTGTCAGTGGTGTAGTGGGGAGGTGTCAGTGGTGTGGTGAGGATGTGTCAGTGGTGTAGTGGGGATGTGTCAGTGGTGTAGTGGAGATGTGTCAGTGGTGTAGTGGAGATGTGTCAGTGGTGTGGTGGGGATGTGTCAGTGGTGTGGTGGGGATGTGTCAGTGGTGTGGTGGGGATGTGTCAGTGGTGTGGTGGAGATGTGTCAGTGGTGTAGTGGAGATGTCTCAGTGGTGTATTGGAGATGTGTCAGTGGTGTGGTGGAGATGTGTCAGTGGTGTAGTGGGAATGTGTCAGTGGTGTGGTGGAGATGTGTCAGTGGTGTAATGGAGATGTGTCAGTGTGGTGGTGGGGATGTGTCAGTGGTGTGGTGGAGATGTGTCAGTGGTGTGGTGGGGATGAGTCAGTGGTGTGGTGGAGATGTGTCAGTGGTGTAGTGGAGATGTGTCAGTGGTGTGGTGGAGATGTGTCAGTGGTGTAGTGGAGATGTGTCAGTGGTGTGGTGGAGATGTGTCAGTGGTGTGGTGGGGATGTGTCAGTGGTGTGGTGGAAATGTGTCAGTGGTGTGGTGGAGATGTGTCAGTGGTGTAGTGGAGATGTGTCAGTGGTGTGGTGGAGATGTGTCAGTGGTGTGGTGAAGATGTGTCAGTGGTGTGGTGGGGATGTGTCAGTGGTGTGGTGGAAATGTGTCAGTGGTGTGGTGGAGATGTGTCAGTGGTGTAGTGGAGATGTGTCAGTGGTGTGGTGGAGATGTGTCAGTGGTGTAGTGGGGATGTGTCAGTGGTGTGGTGGAGATGTGTCAGTGGTGTGGTGGAGATGTGTCAGTGGTGTAGTGGAGATGTGTCAGTGGTGTGGTGGGGATGTGTCAGTGGTGTGGTGGAGATGTGTCAGTGGTGTAGTGGAGATGTGTCAGTGGTGTAGTGGAGATTTGTCAGTGGTGTGGTGGGGTTGTGTCAGTGGTGTAGAGAAGATGTGTCAGTGGTGTGGTGGAGATGTGTCAGTGGTGTGGTGGGGATGTGTCAGTGGTGTGTTGGAGATGTGTCAGTGGTGTGGTGGAGATGTGTCAGTGGTGTAGTGGGGATGTGTCAGTGGTGTGGTGGGGATGTGTCAGTGGTGTGGTGGAAATGTGTCAGTGGTGTGGTGGAGATGTGTCAGTGGTGTGGTGGAGATGTGTCAGTGGTGTAGTGGGGATGTGTCAGTGGTGTGGTGGAGATGTGTCAGTGGTGTAGTGGAGATGTGTCAGTGGTGTAGTGGGGATGTGTCAGTGGTGTGGTGGGGATGTGTCAGTGGTGTAGTGGGGATGTGTCAGTGGTGTGGTGGAGATGTGTCAGTGGTGTAGTGGAGATGTGTCAGTGGTGTGGTGGAGATGTGTCAGTGGTGTGGTGGAGATGTGTCAGTGGTGTGGTGGAGATGTGTCAGTGGTGTAGTGGGGATGTGTCAGTGGTGTGGTGGGGATGTGTCAGTGGTGTGGTGGAAATGTGTCAGTGGTGTGGTGGAGATGTGTCAGTGGTGTAGTGGAGATGTGTCAGTGGTGTGGTGGAGATGTGTCAGTGGTGTAGTGGGGATGTGTCAGTGGTGTGGTGGAGATGTGTCAGTGGTGTGGTGGAGATGTGTCAGTGGTGTAGTGGAGATGTGTCAGTGGTGTAGTGGAGATGTGTCAGTGGTGTAGTGGAGATGTGTCAGTGGTGTGGTGGGGTTTTCGTCAGTGGTTTTGTGGAGATGTGTCAGTCTTGTGGTGGAGATGTGTTAGTGGTGTGGTGGGGATGTGTCAGTGGTGTGGTGGAGAAGTGTCACTGGTGTGGTGGGGATGTGTCAGTGGTGTGGTGGAGATGCGTCAGTGGTGTGGTGGGAATGTGTCAGTGGTGTGGTGGAGATGTGTCAGTGGTGTAGTGGAGATGTGTCAGTGGTGTAGTGGAGATGTGTCAGTGGTGTAGTGGAGATGTGTCAGTGGTGTGGTGGAGATGTGTCAGTGGTGTGGTGAGGATGTGTCAGTGGTGTGGTGGGGTTGTGTCAGTGGTGTAGGGAAGATGTGTCAGTGGTGTAGTGGGGATGTGTCAGTGGTGTGGTGGTGATGTGTCAGTGGTGTGGTGGAGATGTGTCAGTGGTGTGGTGGAGATGTGTCAGTGGTGTGGTGGAGATGTGTCAGTGGTGTAGTGGAGATGTGTCAGTGGTGTGGTGGGGATGTGTCAGTGGTGTGTTGGAGATGTGTCAGTGGTGTGGTGAGGATGTGTCAGTGGTGTGGTGGGGATGTGTCAGTGGTGTGGTGGGGTTGTGTCAGTGGTGTAGTGGAGATGTGTCATGGGTGTGGTGGGGATGTGTCAGTGGTGTGGTGGAGATGTGTCAGTGGTGTGATGGAGATGTGTCAGTGGTGTAGTGGAGATGTGTCAGTGGTGTAGTGGGGAAGTGTCAGTGGTGTGGTGGGGATGTGTCAGTGGTGTGGTGGGGATGTGTCAGTGGTGTGGTGGAAATGTGTCAGTGGTGTGGTGGAGATGTGTCAGTGGTGTAGTGGAGCTGTGTCAGTGGTGTGATGGAGATGTGTCAGTGGTGTAGTGGGGATGTGTCAGTGGTGTGGTGGAGATGTGTCAGTGGTGTAGTGGAGATGTGTCAGTGGTGTGGTGGGGATGTGTCAGTGGTGTGGTGGAAATGTGTCAGTGGTGTAGTGGGGATGTGTCAGTGGTGTGGTGGAGATGTGTCAGTGGTGTGGTGGAGATGTGTCAGTGGTGTGGTGGAGATGTGTCAGTGGTGTGGTGGGGATGTGTCAGTGGTGTGGTGGAAATGTGTCAGTGGTGTAGTGGGGATGTGTCAGTGGTGTGGTGGAGATGTGTCAGTGGTGTAGTGGAGATGTGTCAGTGGTGTGGTGGAGATGTGTCAGTGGTGTGGTGGAGATGTGTCAGTGGTGTAGTGGAGATGTGTCAGTGGTGTGGTGGGGTTGTGTCAGCGGTGTGGTGGAGATGTGTCAGTGTTGTGGTAGAGATGTGTTAGTGGTGTGGTGGGGATGTGTCAGTGGTGTGGTGGAGATGCGTCAGTGGTGTGGTGGGGATGTGTCAGTGGTGTGGTGGAGATGTGTCAGTGGTGTAGTGGGGATGTGTCAGTGGTGTAGTGGAGATGTGTCAGTGGTGTGGTGTGGTGGAGATGTGTCAGTGGTGTAGTGGGGATGTGTCAGTGGTGTGGTGGAGATGTGTCAGTGGTGTGGTGTGGTGGAGATGTGTCAGTGGTGTGGTGGAGATGTGTCAGTGGTGTAGTGGAGATGTATCAGTGGTGTGGTGGAGATGTGTCAGTGGTGTGGTGGGGATGTGTCAGTGGTGTGGTGGAGATGTGTCAGTGGTGTAGTGGAGATGTGTCAGTGGTGTAGTGGAGATGTGTCAGTGGTGTGGTGGAGATGTGTCAGTGGTGTGGTGGAGATGTGTCAGTGGTGTGGTGGAGATGTGTCAGTGGTGTGGTGTGGTGGAGATGTGTCAGTGGTGTGGTGGAGATGTGTCAGTGGTGTAGTGGAGATGTGTCAGTGGTGTGGCGGAGATGTGTCAGTGGTGTGGTGGAGATGTGTCAGTGGTGTGGTGGAGATGTGTCAGTGGTGTGGTGGGGATGTGTCAGTGGTGTGGTGGGGATGTGTCAGTGGTGTGGTGGGGATGTGTCAGTGGTGTGGTGTGGTGGAGATGTGTCAGTGGTGTGGTGGAGATGTGTCAGTGGTGTAGTGGAGATGTGTCAGTGGTGTGGCGGAGATGTGTCAGTGGTGTGGTGGAGATGTGTCAGTGGTGTGGTGGGGTTGTGTCAGTGGTGTGGTGGAGATGTGTCAGTGGTGTAGTGGAGATGTGTCAGTGGTGTAGTGGAGATGTGTCAGTGGTGTGGTGGAGATGTGTCAGTGGTGTGGTGGAGATGTGTCAGTAGTGTAGTGGAGATGTGTCAGTGGTGTGGTGGAGATGTGTCAGTGGTGTGGCGGAGATGTGTCAGTGGTGTGGTGGGGATGTGTCAGTGGTGTGGTGGGGATGTGTCAGTGGTGTGGTGGGGATGTGTCAGTGGTGTGGTGGGGATGTGTCAGTGGTGTAGTGGGGATGTGTCAGTGGTGTGGTGGAGATGTGTCAGTGGTGTGGTGGAGATGTGTCAGTGGTGTGGTGTGGTGGAGATGTGTCAGTGGTGTGGTGGAGATGTGTCAGTGGTGTAGTGGAGATGTATCAGTGGTGTGGTGGAGATGTGTCAGTGGTGTGGTGGGGATGTGTCAGTGGTGTGGTGGAGATGTGTCAGTGGTGTAGTGGAGATGTGTCAGTGGTGTGGTGGGGATGTGTCAGTGGTGTGGTGGGGATGTGTCAGTGGTGTGGTGGGGATGTGTCAATGGTGTAGTGGGGATGTGTCAGTGGTGTGGTGGGGATGTGTCAATGGTGTAGTGGAGATGTGTCAGTGGTGTAGTGGAGATGTGTCAGTGGTGTGGTGGAGATGTGTCAGTGGTGTGGTGGGGATGTGTCAGTGGTGTGGTGGAGATGTGTCAGTGGTGTGGTGGAGATGTGTCAGTGGTGTAGTGGAGATGTGTCGATGGTGTAGCGGAGATGTGTCGGTGGTGTAGCGGAGATGTGTCAGTGGTGTAGCGGGGATGTGTCAGTGGTGTGGCAGAGATGTGTCAGTGGTGTAGTGGAGATGTGTCAGTGGTGTAGTGGGGATGTGTCAGTGGTGTGGTGGAGATGTGTCAGTGGTGTGGTGGAGATGTGTCAGTGGTGTGGTGGAGATGTGTCAGTGGTGTAGTGTGGATGTGTCAGTGGTGTAGTGGAGATGTGTCAGTGGTGTGGTGGAGATGTGTCAGTGGTGTGGCAGAGATGTGTCAGTGGTGTACTGGAGATGTGTCAGTGGGCGTAGTGGACATGTGTCAGTGGTGTAGTGGAGATGTGCCAGTGGTGTGGTGGAGATGTGTCAGTGGTGTAGTGGGGATGTGTCAGTGGTGTGGTGGAGATGTGTCAGTGGTGTAGTGGAGATGTGTCAGTGCTGTGTTGGAGATGTGTCAGTGGTGTGGTGGAGATGTGTCAGTGGTGTAGTGGAGATGTGTCACTAGTGTGGTGGAGATGTGTCAGTGGTGTAGTGGAGATGTGTCACTGGTGTGGTGGGGATGTGTCAGTGGTGTAGTGGAGATGTGTCAGTGGTGTGGTGGAGATGTGTCGGTGGTGTGGCGGAGATGTGTCGATGGTGTAGCGGAGATGTGTCAGTGGTGTAGCGGAGATGTGTCAGTGGTGTAGCGGGGATGTGTCAGTGGTGTGGCGGAGATGTGTCAGTGGTGTGGTGGAGATGTGTCAGTGGTGTAGTGGGGATGTGTCAGTGGTGTGGTGGAGATGTGTCAGTGGTGTGGTGGAGATGTGTCAGTGGTGTGGTGGAGATGTGTCAGTGGTGTGGTGGAGATGTGTCAGTGGTGTGGTGGAGATGTGTCAGTGGTGTAGTGGAGATGTGTCAGTGGTGTGGTGGAGATGTGTCAGTGGTGTAGTGTGGATGTGTCAGTGGTGTAGTGGAGATGTGTCAGTGGTGTGGTGTGGTGGAGAAGTGTCAGTGGTGTGGTGGGGATGTGTCAGTGGTGTGGTGGAGATGTGTCAGTGGTGTGGTGGGGATGTGTCAGTGGTGTGGTGGAGATGTGTCAGTGGTGTGGTGGAGATGTGTCAGTGGTGTAGTGGAGATGTGTCACTGGTGTGGTGGAGATGTGTCGGTGGTGTGGCGGAGATGTGTCGATGGTGTAGCGGAGATGTGTCGGTGGTGTAGCGGAGATGTGTCAGTGGTGTAGCGGGGATGTGTCAGTGGTGTGGCAGAGATGTGTCAGTGGTGTAGTGGAGATGTGTCAGTGGTGTAGTGGGGATGTGTCAGTGGTGTGGTGGAGATGTGTCAGTGGTGTGGTGGAGATGTGTCAGTGGTGTGGTGGAGATGTGTCAGTGGTGTAGTGTGGATGTGTCAGTGGTGTGGTGGGGATGTGTCAGTGGTGTGGTGGAGATGTGTCAGTGGTGTAGTGGTGATGTGTCAGTGGTGTGGTGGGGATGTGTCAGTGGTGTGGTGGAGATGTGTCAGTGGTGTGGTGGAGATGTGTCAGTGGTGTGGTGGAGATGTGTCAGTGGTGTAATGTGGATGTGTCAGTGGTGTAGTGGAGATGTGTCAGTGGTGTAGTGGAGATGTGTCAGTGGTGTGGTGGAGATGTGTCAGTGGTGTGGTGGAGATGTGTCAGTGGTGTGGTGGAGATGTGTCAGTGGTGTGGTGGAGATGTGTCAGTGGTGTGGTGGAGAATTGTCAGTGGTGTGGTGGGGATGTGTCAGTGGTGTGGTGGAGATGCGTCAGTGGTGTGGTGGGGATGTGTCAGTGGTGTGGTGGAGATGTGTCAGTGGTGTAGTGGAGATGTGTCAGTGGTGTAGTGGAGATGTGTCAGTGGTGTAGTGGAGATGTGTCAGTGGTGTGGAGGAGATGTGTCGGTGGTGTGGCGGAGATGTGTCAGTGGTGTAGTGGAGATGTGTCAGTGGTGTAGTGGAGATGTGTCAGTGGTGTGGTGGGGATGTGTCAGTGGTGTAGTGGGGATGTGTCAGTGGTGTAGTGGAGATGTGTCAGTGGTGTAGTGGAGATGTGTCAGTGGTGTGGTGGAGATGTGTCAGTGGTGTGGTGGAGATGTGTCAGTGGTGTAGTGGAGATGCGTCAGTGGTGTGGTGGGGATGTGTCAGTGGTGTGGTGGAGATGTGTCAGTGGTGTAGTGGAGATGTGTCAGTGGTGTAGTGGAGATGTGTCAGTGGTGTAGTGGAGATGTGTCAGTGGTGTGGAGGAGATGTGTCGGTGGTGTGGCGGAGATGTGTCAGTGGTGTAGTGGGAATGTGTCAGTGGTGTGGTGGGGATGTGTCAGTGGTGTAGTGGAGATGTGTCAGTGGTGTAGTGGAGATGTGTCAGTGGTGTGGCGGAGATGTGTCGGTGGTGTGGCGGAGATGTGTCGGTGGTGTAGTGGAGATGTGTCAGTGGTGTGGTGGGGATGTGTCAGTGGTGTAGTGGGGATGTGTCAGTGGTGTAGTGGAGATGTGTCAGTGGTGTGGTGGAGATGTGTCAGTGGTGTAGTGGAGATGTGTCAGTGGTGTGGTGGAGATGTGTCAGTGGTTTGGTGGGGATGTGTCAGTGGTGTAGTGGAGATGTGTCAGTGGTGTACTGGAGATGTGTCAGTGGGCGTAGTGGAGATGTGTCAGTGGTGTAGTGGAGATGTGCCAGTGGTGTGGTGGAGATGTGTCAGTGGTGTAGTGGGGATGTGTCAGTGGTGTGGTGGAGATGTGTCAGTGGTGTAGTGGAGATGTGTCAGTGCTGTGTTGGAGATGTGTCAGTGGTGTGGTGGAGATGTGTCAGTGGTGTAGTGGAGATGTGTCACTGGTGTGGTGGAGATGTGTCAGTGGTGTAGTGGAGATGTGTCACTGGTGTGGTGGGGATGTGTCAGTGGTGTAGTGGAGATGTGTCAGTGATGTGGTGGAGATGTGTCGGTGGTGTGGCGGAGATGTGTCGATGGTGTAGCGGAGATGTGTCAGTGGTGTAGCGGAGATGTGTCAGTGGTGTAGCGGGGATGTGTCAGTGGTGTGGCGGAGATGTGTCAGTGGTGTAGTGGAGATGTGTCAGTGGTGTAGTGGGGATGTGTCAGTGGTGTGGTGGAGATGTGTCAGTGGTGTGGTGGAGATGTGTCAGTGGTGTGGTGGAGATGTGTCAGTGGTGTGGTGGAGATGTGTCAGTGGTGTGGTGGAGATGTGTCAGTGGTGTAGTGGAGATGTGTCAGTGGTGTGGTGGAGATGTGTCAGTGGTGTAGTGTGGATGTGTCAGTGGTGTAGTGGAGATGTGTCAGTGGTGTGGTGTGGTGGAGAAGTGTCAGTGGTGTGGTGGGGATGTGTCAGTGGTGTGGTGGAGATGTGTCAGTGGTGTGGTGGGGATGTGTCAGTGGTGTGGTGGAGATGTGTCAGTGGTGTAGTGGAGATGTGTCAGTGGTATAGTGGAGATGTGTCAGTGGTGTAGTGGAGATGTGTCAGTGGTGTGGTGGGGTTTTCGTCAGTGGTGTTGTGGAGATGTGTCAGTCTTGTGGTGGAGATGTGTTAGTGGTGTGGTGGGGATGTGTCAGTGGTGTGGTGGAGAAGTGTCAGTGGTGTGGTGGGGATGTGTCAGTGGTGTGGTGGAGATGCGTCAGTGGTGTGGTGGGAATGTGTCAGTGGTGTGGTGGAGATGTGTCAGTGGTGTAGTGTGGATGTGTCAGTGGTGTGGTGGGGATGTGTCAGTGGTGTGGTGGAGATGTGTCAGTGGTGTAGTGGTGATGTGTCAGTGGTGTGGTGGGGATGTGTCAGTGGTGTGGTGGAGATGTGTCAGTGGTGTGGTGGAGATGTGTCAGTGGTGTGGTGGAGATGTGTCAGTGGTGTAATGTGGATGTGTCAGTGGTGTAGTGGAGATGTGTCAGTGGTGTAGTGGAGATGTGTCAGTGGTGTGGTGGAGATGTGTCAGTGGTGTGGTGGAGATGTGTCAGTGGTGTGGTGGAGATGTGTCAGTGGTGTGGTGGAGATGTGTCAGTGGTGTGGTGGAGATGTGTCAGTGGTGTGGTGGAGATGTGTCAGTGGTGTAATGTGGATGTGTCAGTGGTGTAGTGGAGATGTGTCAGTGGTGTAGTGGAGATGTGTCAGTGGTGTGGTGGAGATGTGTCAGTGGTGTGGTGGAGATGTGTCAGTGGTGTGGTGGAGATGTGTCAGTGGTGTGGTGGGGATGTGTCAGTGGTGTGGTGGAGATGCGTCAGTGGTGTGGTGGGGATGTGTCAGTGGTGTGGTGGAGATGTGTCAGTGGTGTAGTGGAGATGTGTCAGTGGTGTAGTGGAGATGTGTCAGTGGTGTAGTGGAGATGTGTCAGTGGTGTGGAGGAGATGTGTCGGTGGTGTGGCGGAGATGTGTCAGTGGTGTAGTGGAGATGTGTCAGTGGTGTAGTGGAGATGTGTCAGTGGTGTGGTGGGGATGTGTCAGTGGTGTAGTGGGGATGTGTCAGTGGTGTAGTGGAGATGTGTCAGTGGTGTAGTGGAGATGTGTCAGTGGTGTGGTGGAGATGTGTCAGTGGTGTGGTGGAGATGTGTCAGTGGTGTAGTGGAGATGCGTCAGTGGTGTGGTGGGGATGTGTCAGTGGTGTGGTGGAGATGTGTCAGTGGTGTAGTGGAGATGTGTCAGTGGTGTAGTGGAGATGTGTCAGTGGTGTAGTGGAGATGTGTCAGTGGTGTGGAGGAGATGTGTCGGTGGTGTGGCGGAGATGTGTCAGTGGTGTAGTGGGAATGTGTCAGTGGTGTGGTGGGGATGTGTCAGTGGTGTAGTGGAGATGTGTCAGTGGTGTAGTGGAGATGTGTCAGTGGTGTGGCGGAGATGTGTCGGTGGTGTAGTGGAGATGTGTCAGTGGTGTGGTGGGGATGTGTCAGTGGTGTAGTGGGGATGTGTCAGTGGTGTAGTGGAGATGTGTCAGTGGTGTGGTGGAGATGTGTCAGTGGTGTAGTGGAGATGTGTCAGTGGTGTGGTGGAGATGTGTCAGTGGTTTGGTGGGGATGTGTCAGTGGTGTAGTGGAGATGTGTCAGTGGTGTACTGGAGATGTGTCAGTGGGCGTAGTGGAGATGTGTCAGTGGTGTAGTGGAGATGTGCCAGTGGTGTGGTGGAGATGTGTCAGTGGTGTAGTGGGGATGTGTCAGTGGTGTGGTGGAGATGTGTCAGTGGTGTAGTGGAGATGTGTCAGTGCTGTGTTGGAGATGTGTCAGTGGTGTGGTGGAGATGTGTCAGTGGTGTAGTGGAGATGTGTCACTGGTGTGGTGGAGATGTGTCAGTGGTGTAGTGGAGATGTGTCACTGGTGTGGTGGGGATGTGTCAGTGGTGTAGTGGAGATGTGTCAGTGGTGTGGTGGAGATGTGTCGGTGGTGTGGCGGAGATGTGTCGATGGTGTAGCGGAGATGTGTCAGTGGTGTAGCGGAGATGTGTCAGTGGTGTAGCGGGGATGTGTCAGTGGTGTGGCGGAGATGTGTCAGTGGTGTAGTGGAGATGTGTCAGTGGTGTAGTGGGGATGTGTCAGTGGTGTGGTGGAGATGTGTCAGTGGTGTGGTGGAGATGTGTCAGTGGTGTGGTGGAGATGTGTCAGTGGTGTGGTGGAGATGTGTCAGTGGTGTGGTGGAGATGTGTCAGTGGTGTAGTGGAGATGTGTCAGTGGTGTGGTGGAGATGTGTCAGTGGTGTAGTGTGGATGTGTCAGTGGTGTAGTGGAGATGTGTCAGTGGTGTGGTGTGGTGGAGAAGTGTCAGTGGTGTGGTGGGGATGTGTCAGTGGTGTGGTGGAGATGTGTCAGTGGTGTGGTGGGGATGTGTCAGTGGTGTGGTGGAGATGTGTCAGTGGTGTAGTGGAGATGTGTCAGTGGTATAGTGGAGATGTGTCAGTGGTGTAGTGGAGATGTGTCAGTGGTGTGGTGGGGTTTTCGTCAGTGGTGTTGTGGAGATGTGTCAGTCTTGTGGTGGAGATGTGTTAGTGGTGTGGTGGGGATGTGTCAGTGGTGTGGTGGAGAAGTGTCAGTGGTGTGGTGGGGATGTGTCAGTGGTGTGGTGGAGATGCGTCAGTGGTGTGGTGGGAATGTGTCAGTAGTGTGGTGGAGATGTGTCAGTGGTGTAGTGGAGATGTGTCAGTGGTGTAGTGGAGATGTGTCAGTGGTGTAGTGGAGATGTGTCAGTGGTGTGGTGGAGATGTGTCAGTGGTGTGGTGAGGATGTGTCAGTGGTGTGGTGGAAATGTGTCAGTGGTGTAGTGGGGATGTGTCAGTGGTGTGGTGGAAATGTGTCAGTGGTGTAGTGGGGATGTGTCAGTGGTGTGGTGGAGATGTGTCAGTGGTGTGGTGGAAATGTGTCAGTGGTGTAGTGGAGATGTGTCAGTGGTGTGGTGAGGATGTGTCAGTGGTGTGGTGGAAATGTGTCAGTGGTGTAGTGGGGATGTGTCAGTGGTGTGGTGGAGATGTGTCAGTGGTGTGGTGGAGATGTGTCAGTGGTGTGGTGGGGTTGTGTCAGTGGTGTAGAGGAGATGTGTCATGGGTGTGGTGGGGATGTGTCAGTGGTGTGGTGGAAATGTGTCAGTGGTGTGGTGGAGATGTGTCAGTGGTGTAGTGGAGATGTGTCAGTGGTGTGGTGGAGATGTGTCAGTGGTGTAGTGGGGATGTGTCAGTGGTGTGGTGGAGATGTGTCAGTGGTGTAGTGGAGATGTGTCAGTGGGGTAGTGGGGATGTGTCAGTGGTGTGGTGGGGATGTGTCAGTGGTGTAGTGGGGATGTGTCAGTCGTGTGGTGGAGATGTGTCAGTGGTGTGGTGGGGATGTGTCAGTGGTGTAGTGGGGAGGTGTCAGTGGTGTGGTGAGGATGTGTCAGTGGTGTAGTGGGGATGTGTCAGTGGTGTAGTGGAGATGTGTCAGTGGTGTAGTGGAGATGTGTCAGTGGTGTGGTGGGGATGTGTCAGTGGTGTGGTGGGGATGTGTCAGTGGTGTGGTGGGGATGTGTCAGTGGTGTGGTGGAGATGTGTCAGTGGTGTAGTGGAGATGTCTCAGTGGTGTATTGGAGATGTGTCAGTGGTGTGGTGGAGATGTGTCAGTGGTGTAGTGGGAATGTGTCAGTGGTGTGGTGGAGATGTGTCAGTGGTGTAATGGAGATGTGTCAGTGTGGTGGTGGGGATGTGTCAGTGGTGTGGTGGAGATGTGTCAGTGGTGTGGTGGGGATGAGTCAGTGGTGTGGTGGAGATGTGTCAGTGGTGTAGTGGAGATGTGTCAGTGGTGTGGTGGAGATGTGTCAGTGGTGTAGTGGAGATGTGTCAGTGGTGTGGTGGAGATGTGTCAGTGGTGTGGTGGGGATGTGTCAGTGGTGTGGTGGAAATGTGTCAGTGGTGTGGTGGAGATGTGTCAGTGGTGTAGTGAAGATGTGTCAGTGGTGTGGTGGAGATGTGTCAGTGGTGTGGTGAAGATGTGTCAGTGGTGTGGTGGGGATGTGTCAGTGGTGTGGTGGAAATGTGTCAGTGGTGTGGTGGAGATGTGTCAGTGGTGTAGTGGAGATGTGTCAGTGGTGTGGTGGAGATGTGTCAGTGGTGTAGTGGGGATGTGTCAGTGGTGTGGTGGAGATGTGTCAGTGGTGTGGTGGAGATGTGTCAGTGGTGTAGTGGAGATGTGTCAGTGGTGTGGTGGGGATGTGTCAGTGGTGTAGTGGAGATGTGTCAGTGGTGTAGTGGAGATGTGTCAGTGGTGTAGTGGAGATTTGTCAGTGGTGTGGTGGGGTTGTGTCAGTGGTGTAGAGAAGATGTGTCAGTGGTGTGGTGGAGATGTGTCAGTGGTGTGGTGGGGATGTGTCAGTGGTGTGTTGGAGATGTGTCAGTGGTGTGGTGGAGATGTGTCAGTGGTGTAGTGGGGATGTGTCAGTGGTGTGGTGGGGATGTGTCAGTGGTGTGGTGGAAATGTGTCAGTGGTGTGGTGGAGATGTGTCAGTGGTGTGGTGGAGATGTGTCAGTGGTGTAGTGGGGATGTGTCAGTGGTGTGGTGGAGATGTGTCAGTGGTGTAGTGGAGATGTGTCAGTGGTGTAGTGGGGATGTGTCAGTGGTGTGGTGGGGATGTGTCAGTGGTGTAGTGGGGATGTGTCAGTGGTGTGGTGGAGATGTGTCAGTGGTGTAGTGGAGATGTGTCAGTGGTGTGGTGGAGATGTGTCAGTGGTGTGGTGGAGATGTGTCAGTGGTGTGGTGGAGATGTGTCAGTGGTGTAGTGGGGATGTGTCAGTGGTGTGGTGGGGATGTGTCAGTGGTGTGGTGGAGATGTGTCAGTGGTGTGGTGGAGATGTGTCAGTGGTGTAGTGGGGATGTGTCAGTGGTGTGGTGGAGATGTGTCAGTGGTGTGGTGGAGATGTGTCAGTGGTGTAGTGGAGATGTGTCAGTGGTGTAGTGGAGATGTGTCAGTGGTGTAGTGGAGATGTGTCAGTGGTGTGGTGGGGTTTTCGTCAGTGGTTTTGTGGAGATGTGTCAGTCTTGTGGTGGAGATGTGTTAGTGGTGTGGTGGGGATGTGTCAGTGGTGTGGTGGAGAAGTGTCACTGGTGTGGTGGGGATGTGTCAGTGGTGTGGTGGAGATGCGTCAGTGGTGTGGTGGGAATGTGTCAGTGGTGTGGTGGAGATGTGTCAGTGGTGTGGTGGAGATGTGTCAGTGGTGTAGTGGAGATGTGTCAGTGGTGTAGTGGAGATGTGTCAGTGGTGTAGTGGAGATGTGTCAGTGGTGTGGTGGAGATGTGTCAGTGGTGTGGTGAGGATGTGTCAGTGGTGTGGTGGGGTTGTGTCAGTGGTGTAGGGAAGATGTGTCAGTGGTGTAGTGGGGATGTGTCAGTGGTGTGGTGGTGATGTGTCAGTGGTGTGGTGGAGATGTGTCAGTGGTGTGGTGGAGATGTGTCAGTGGTGTGGTGGAGATGTGTCAGTGGTGTGGTGGGGATGTGTCAGTGGTGTAGTGGAGATGTGTCAGTGGTGTGGTGGGGATGTGTCAGTGGTGTGTTGGAGATGTGTCAGTGGTGTGGTGAGGATGTGTCAGTGGTGTGGTGGGGATGTGTCAGTGGTGTGGTGGGGTTGTGTCAGTGGTGTAGTGGAGATGTGTCATGGGTGTGGTGGGGATGTGTCAGTGGTGTGGTGGAGATGTGTCAGTGGTGTGGTGGAGATGTGTCAGTGGTGTAGTGGAGATGTGTCAGTGGTGTAGTGGGGAAGTGTCAGTGGTGTGGTGGGGATGTGTCAGTGGTGTGGTGGGGATGTGTCAGTGGTGTGGTGGAAATGTGTCAGTGGTGTGGTGGAGATGTGTCAGTGGTGTAGTGGAGCTGTGTCAGTGGTGTGATGGAGATGTGTCAGTGGTGTAGTGGGGATGTGTCAGTGGTGTGGTGGAGATGTGTCAGTGGTGTAGTGGAGATGTGTCAGTGGTGTGGTGGGGATGTGTCAGTGGTGTGGTGGAAATGTGTCAGTGGTGTAGTGGGGATGTGTCAGTGGTGTGGTGGAGATGTGTCAGTGGTGTGGTGGAGATGTGTCAGTGGTGTGGTGGAGATGTGTCAGTGGTGTGGTGGGGATGTGTCAGTGGTGTGGTGGAAATGTGTCAGTGGTGTAGTGGGGATGTGTCAGTGGTGTGGTGGAGATGTGTCAGTGGTGTAGTGGAGATGTGTCAGTGGTGTGGTGGGGATGTGTCAGTGGTGTGGTGGAAATGTGTCAGTGGTGTAGTGGGGATGTGTCAGTGGTGTGGTGGAGATGTGTCAGTGGTGTGGTGGAGATGTGTCAGTGGTGTGGTGGAGATGTGTCAGTGGTGTGGTGGGGATGTGTCAGTGGTGTGGTGGAAATGTGTCAGTGGTGTAGTGGGGATGTGTCAGTGGTGTGGTGGAGATGTGTCAGTGGTGTAGTGGAGATGTGTCAGTGGCGTGGTGGAGATGTGTCAGTGGTGTGGTGGAGATGTGTCAGTGGTGTAGTGGAGATGTGTCAGCGGTGTGGTGGGGTTGTGTCAGCGGTGTGGTGGAGATGTGTCAGTGTTGTGGTAGAGATGTGTTAGTGGTGTGGTGGGGATGTGTCAGTGGTGTGGTGGAGATGCGTCAGTGGTGTGGTGGGGATGTGTCAGTGGTGTGGTGGAGATGTGTCAGTGGTGTAGTGGGGATGTGTCAGTGGTGTAGTGGAGATGTGTCAGTGGTGTAGTGGAGATGTGTCAGTGGTGTGGTGGAGATGTGTCAGTGGTGTGGTGGAGATGTGTCAGTGGTGTAGTGGAGATGTGTCAGTGGTGTGGTGGGGTTGTGTCAGTGGTGTGGTGGAGATGTGTCAGTGGTGTGGTGGGGATGTGTCAGTGGTGTGGTGGAAATGTGTCAGTGGTGTGGTGGAGATGTGTCAGTGGTGTGGTGGAGATGTGTCAGTGGTGTGGTGGAGATGTGTCAGTGGTGTAGTGGAGATGTGTCAGTGGTGTGGTGGGGTTGTGTCAGTGGTGTGGTGGAGATGTGTCAGTGGTGTGGT
This sequence comes from Rhinoderma darwinii, assembly GCF_050947455.1. Lineage (NCBI taxonomy): Eukaryota > Metazoa > Chordata > Amphibia > Anura > Rhinodermatidae > Rhinoderma > Rhinoderma darwinii. The sequence goes on from NC_134688.1 coordinate 1,370,655, forward strand.
GGAGATGTGTCAGTGGTGTGGTGGAGATGTGTTAGTGGTGTGGTGGGGATGTGTCAGTGGTGTGGTGGAGATGCGTCAGTGGTGTGGTGGGGATGTGTCAGTGGTGTGGTGGAGATGTGTCAGTGGTGTAGTGGGGATGTGTCAGTGGTGTAGTGGAGATGTGTCAGTGGTGTAGTGGAGATGTGTCAGTGGTGTGGTGGAGATGTGTCAGTGGTGTGGTGGAGATGTGTCAGTGGTGTAGTGGAGATGTGTCAGTGGTGTGGTGGGGTTGTGTCAGTGGTGTGGTGGAGATGTGTCAGTGGTGTGGTGGAGATGTGTCAGTGGTGTGGTGGGGATGTGTCAGTGGTGTGGTGGAGATGTGTCAGTGGTGTGGTGGAGATGTGTCAGTGGTGTGGTGGAAATGTGTCAGTGGTGTGGTGGAGATGTGTCAGTGGTGTAGTGAAGATGTGTCAGTGGTGTGGTGGAGATGTGTCAGTGGTGTAGTGGAGATGTGTCAGTGGTGTGGTGGAGATGTGTCAGTGGTGTAGTGGAGATGTGTCAGTGGTGTAGAGGAGATGTGTCAGTGGTGTGGTGAGGATGTGTCAGTGGTGTGGTGGGGATGTGTCAAAGGTGTGGTGGAGATGTGTCAGTGGTGTGGTGGAGATGTGTCAGTGGTGTGGTGGAGATGTGTCAGTGGTGTAGTGGGGATGTGTCAGTGGTGTGGTGGAGATGTGTCAGTGGTGTAGTGGAGATGTGTCAGTGGTGTAGTGGAGATGTGTTAGTGGTGTGGTGGAGATGTGTCAGTGGTGTGGTGGAGATGTGTCAGTGGTGTAGTGGGGATGTGTCAGTGGTGTAGTGGAGATGTGTCAGTGGTGTGGTGGAGATGTGTCAGTGGTGTAGTGGAGATGTGTCAGTGGTGTAGTGGAGATGTGTCAGTGGTGTAGTGGGGATGTGTCAGTGGTGTGGTGGGGATGTGTCAGTGGTGTGGTGGAAATGTGTCAGTGGTGTAGTGGGGATGTGTCAGTGGTGTGGTGGAGATGTGTCAGTGGTGTAGTGGAGATGTGTCAGTGGTGTGGTGGAGATGTGTCAGTGGTGTGGTGGAGATGTGTCAGTGGTGTGGTGGAGATGTGTCAGTGGTGTAGTGGAGATCTGTCAGTGGTGTAGTGGACATGTGTCAGTGGTGTAGTGGGGATGTGTCAGTGGTGTGGTGGAGATGTGTCAGTGGTGTGGTGGGGATGTGTCAGTGGTGTGGTGGACATGTGTCAGTGGTGTAGTGGGGATGTGTCAGTGGTGTGGTGGAGATGTGTCAGTGGTGTGTTTGAGATGTGTCAGTGGTGTGGTGGGGATGTGTCAGTGGTGTGGTGGAAATGTGTCAGTGGTGTGGTGGAGATGTGTCAGTGGTGTAGTGGAGATGTGTCAGTGGTGTGGTGGAGATGTGTCAGTGGTGTGGTGGAGATGTGTCAGTGGTGTGGTGGAGATGTGTAAGTGGTGTGGTGGAGATGTGTCAGTGGTGTAGTGGGGATGTGTCAGTGGTGTGGTGGGGATGTGTCAGTGGTGTGGTGGAAATGTGTCAGTGGTGTGGTGGAGATGTGTCAGTGGTGTAGTGGAGATGTGTCAGTGGTGTGGTGGAGATGTGTCAGTGGTGTAGTGGGGATGTGTCAGTGGTGTGGTGGAGATGTGTCAGTGGTGTGGTGGAGATGTGTCAGTGGTGTGGTGGAGATGTGTCAGTGGTGTGGTGGAGATGTGTCAGTGGTGTAGTGGAGATGTGTCAGTGGTGTAGTGGAGATGTGTCAGTGGTGTGGTGGAGATGTGTCAGTGGTGTGGTGGAGATGTGTCAGTGGTGTAGTGGGGATGTGTCAGTGGTGTGGTGGAGATGTGTCAGTGGTGTGGTGGAGATGTGTCAGTGGTGTAGTGGAGATGTGTCAGTGGTGTAGCGGAGATGTGTCAGTGGTGTGGTGGAGATGTGTCAGTGGTGTGGTGAGGATGTGTCAGTGGTGTAGTGGAGATGTGTCAGTGGTGTGGTGGAGATGTGTCAGTGGTGTGGTGGAGATGTGTCAGTGGTGTAGTGGGGATGTGTCAGTGGTGTGGTGGAGATGTGTCAGTGGTGTGGTGGAGATGTGTCAGTGGTGTAGTGGAGATGTGTCAGTGGTGTAGCGGAGATGTGTCAGTGGTGTAGTGGAGATGTGTCAGTGGTGTAGTGGAGATGTGTCAGTGGTGTAGCGGAGATGTGTCAGTGGTGTGGTGGAGATGTGTCAGTGGTGTGGTGGAGATGTGTCAGTGGTGTGGTGGGGATGTGTCAGTGGTGTGGTGGGGATGTGTCAGTGGTGTAGTGGAGATGTGTCAGTGGTGTGTTGGAGATGTGTCAGTGGTGTGGTGGAGATGTGTCAGTGGTGTGGTGGAGATGTGTCAGTGATGTAGTGCGGATGTGTCAGTGGTGTAGTGGAGATGTGTCAGTGGTGTAGTGGAGATTTGTCAGTGGTGTAGTGGAGATGTGTCAGTGGTGTAGTGGAGATGTGTCAGTGGTGTAGTGGAGATGTGTCAGTGGTGTAGTGGAGATGTGTCAGTGGTAAGGTGGGGTTGTGTCAGTGATGTAGTGGGGTTGTGTTGATGATGTGGTGGAGATGTGTCAGTGGTGTGGTGGAGATGTGTCAGTGGTGTGGTGGAGATGTGTCAGTGGTGTAGTGGAGATTTGTCAGTGGTGTAGTGGAGATGTGTCAGTGGTGTAGTGGAGATGTGTCAGTGGTGTAGTGGAGATGTGTCAGTGGTGTAGTGGAGATGTGTCAGTGGTGTGGTGGGGTTGTGTCAGTGATGTAGTGGGGTTGTGTTGATGATGTGGTGGAGATGTGTCAGTGGTGTGGTGGAGATGTGTCAGTGGTGTGGTGGAGATGTGTCAGTGGTGTAGTGGAGATGTGTCAGTGGTGTGGTGGGGTTGTGTGAGTGATGTAGTGGGGTTGTGTTGATGATGTGGTGGAGATGTGTCAGTGGTGTAGTGGAGATGTATCAGTGGTTTGGTGGAGATGTATCAGTGGTGTGGTGGGGATGTGTCAGTGGTGTGGTGGGGATGTGTCAGTGGTGTGGTGGAGATGTGTCAGTGGTGTGGTGGAGATGTGTCATTGGTGTGGTGGGGATGTGTCAGTGGTGTGGTGGAGATGTGTCAGTGGTGTAGTGGAGATGTGTCAGTGGTGTAGTGGAGATGTGTCAGTGGTGGGGTGGAGATGTGTCAGTGGTGTGGTGGAGATGTGTCAGTGGTGTAGTGGGGATGTGTCAGTGGTGTGGTGGAGATGTGTCAGTGGTGTGGTGGAGATGTGTCAGTGGTGTAGTGGAGATGTGTCAGTGGTGTGGTGGAGATGTGTCAGTGGTGTGGTGGAGATGTGTCAGTGGTGTAGTGGAGATGTGTCAGTGGTGTAGTGGAGATGTGTCAGTGGTGTAGTGGAGATGTGTCAGTGGTGTGGTGGGGTTGTGTCAGTGATGTAGTGGGGTTGTGTTGATGATGTGGTGGAGATGTGTCAGTGGTGTGGTGGAGATGTGTCAGTGGTGTAGTGGAGATTTGTCAGTGGTGTAGTGGAGATGTGTCAGTGGTGTAGTGGAGATGTGTCAGTGGTGTGGTGGAGATGTGTCAGTGGTGTGGTGGAGATGTGTCAGTGGTGTGGTGGAGATGTGTCAGTGGTGTAGTGCAGATGTGTCAGTGGTGTGGTGGACATGTGTCAGTGGTGTAGTGGAGATGTGTCAGTGGTGTGGTGGACATGTGTCAGTGGTGTGGCGGAGATGTGTCAGTGGTGTAGTGGAGATGTGTCAGTGGTGTAGTGGGGATGTGTCAGTGGTGTGGTGGGGATGTGTCAGTGGTGTAGTGGAGATGTGTCAGTGGTGTGGTGGAGATGTGTCAGTGATGTAGTGGGGTTGTGTTGATGATGTGGTGGAGATGTGTCAGTGGTGTGGTGGAGATGTGTCAGTGGTGTAGTGGGGATGTGTCAGTGGTGTAGAGGGGATGTGTCAGTGGTGTGGTGGGGATGTGTCAGTGGTGTGGTGGAGATGTGTCAGTGGTGTGGTGGAGATGTGTCAGTGGTGTGGTGGGGATGTGTCAGTGGTGTAGTGGGGATGTGTCAGTGGTGTAGTGGGGATGTGTCAGTGGTGTGGTGGAGATGTGTCAGTGGTGTAGTGGAGATGTGTCATGGGTGTGGTGGGGATGTGTCAGTGGTGTGGTGGAGATGTGTCAGTGGTGTGGTGGGGATGTGTCAGTGGTGTGGTGGAGATGTGTCAGTGGTGTGGTGGGGATGTGTCAGTGGTGTGGTGGAGATGTGTCAGTGGTGTGGTGGAGATGTGTCAGTGGTGTAGTGGAGATGTGTCAGTGGTGTAGTGGAGATGTGTCAGTGGTGTGGTGGAGATGTGTCAGTGGTGTGGTGGGGATGTGTCAGTGGTGTAGTGGAGATGTGTCAGTGGTGTAGCGGAGATGTGTCAGTGGTGTGGTGGAGATGTGTCAGTGGTGTAGTGGAGATGTGTCAGTGGTGTAGTGGAGATGTGTCAGTGGTGTGGTGGAGATGTGTCAGTGGTGTAGTGGAGATGTGTCAGTGGTGTAGTGGAGATGTGTCAGTGGTGTAGTGGAGATGTGTCAGTGGTGTGGTGGAGATGTGTCAGTGGTGTGGTGTGGTGGAGATGTGTCAGTGGTGTGGCGGAGATGTGTCAGTGGTGTGGTGGAGATGTGTCAGTGGTGTAGTGGAGATTTGTCAGTGGTGTAGTGGAGATGTGTCAGTGATGTAGTGGGGTTGTGTCGATGATGTGGTGGAGATGTGTCAGTGGTGTAGTGTAGATGTGTCAGTGGTGTGGTGGAGATGTGTCAGTGGTGTAGTGGAGATGTGTCAGTGGTGTAGTGGAGATGTGTCAGTGGTGTAGTGGAGATGTGTCAGTGGTGTGGTGGAGATGTGTCAGTGGTGTAGTGGAGATGTGTCAGTGGTGTGGTGGAGATGTGTCAGTGGTGTAGTGGAGATTTGTCAGTGGTGTAGTGGAGATGTGTCAGTGGTGTAGTGGAGATGTGTCAGTGGTGTAGTGGAGATGTGTCAGTGATGTAGTGGGGTTGTATCAGTGATGTAGTGGGGATGTGTTGATGATGTGGTCGGTGTGATACATTTTTTCTAAGCTTCTTCGTTTTTATAGAAAAGTTTCATTAAGGAGAGTAGTGTCATGTGACGGGTCCTCCCGGAGAGTGTCGGCTCCTGATTCTCGCTGTGTGAATACAGTCATAAAGTGACTCTGAAGGGGACGAGATGGACGATCAGAGACGGGAGGTACGACACCCAGGACGGTGATTCTGTGGCCGGGGATCAGGTTTGATGACTCACAGCTGCGGTTTTGCTGCAACATCCAGTGCTGTCTATGAGTTGCCGTGATCGTTAATATTCACAGCCGGGGATTAGTGGGATTAGATTACATCATCCGAGACCCGCGTGTGTTTTTACCGTGATCTGGTGCGTTTTTTGATGTCGTTGCGTTCTTTTCTGCATGCGATTTTCGGATTCGGTTTTTCTCAATACGTTTCTAACTGCACCTCAACCACCAAGTGTGAAATGACCCTAATGTTTCCCCCATCCCCCCATCTGCTTCTATTCCAGTGTGCGGAGGACGGAAAATACAATAATAACATAAATTCAATTAACCAATTAAGCTGCTTAAGGAATCATCAAACCAATCAGGACTGACGCTGAGCACGAAGCAATAAAACCAACTACTGCAGCGCTCTGATCCCCAGGAGACAATAAATGTGGGGCCCCTAGAGACGAGTGATGGGAAACTGCAGGGCTCCCCTCCCAACAGGGACTGCAATGTTCTCAAACATGAGAGGGGGGGATCACCCCAAGAGTCAAGTAAAGTGGGGGTAGAGGGTGCACAGAAAACAGCAGGGACTGTAGACATGTGAGGGGTCCTACTTTTCTCATTGCTATAGAGACCCTGATCCGGAAGGTGTCACTGCTTCTCCTCTGATAACTCCACAGATGATCCGAGACTGGACAATTCTCATCCATGTTTTCATCATCCTCGTCATCACTATCATTCTCATCATCATTATCATCCTCATCATCCTCATCATCACTATCATCCTCATCATCATTATCATCATCATCATCCTCATCATCACTATCATTCTCATCATCATTATCATCATCATCATCCTCATCATCACTATCATCCTCCTCATCATTATCATCATCATTATCATCATCATCCTCATCATCACTATCATTCTCATCATCATCATCATCATCATCATCATCATC